>NC_135819.1:34356213-34656213 GCF_964213995.1 Mustelus asterias
TTTAAAAATAATTGGTTGTAAAATAAGAGCTTCCATTGTACAAAAACACTTTAAGCAATATATTCCTTCATTTGATCAGCACACATGACAATTATTTTATGAGTTGGTGTCCATTTTTAAAGAATATATTTCATATTTCGTGAGTTCTCGATCCATTTTTTCACCTCTTTTGTTATTTTCTTTTATTCTTTCCTATTTTTACTCAAACCCCTAATGCCCTCTTCTTCAATTTCAGTTTCCAAACTTTATTATGATTCGTTCATGGGACGTGGGTGTCATTGGCTAGACCAGCATTTATTGCCCATCCCTAGTTGCCCTTGTGAAGGTGGTGGTGAACTGAGTGGCTTGCTGGGACGTTTGAGAGGGCAGTTGAGAGCCAACCACATAGCTGTGGATCTGAAGTCACATGTAAGCCAGACCAGGAAAGCCTGAATCTGCCAAAATCCACTGTTAGCCAGAATTACCCATGAATGTTTTAGATATTTTTATTTTTGCCAAAAATGTGAGCTGATAATGTTGCTGTAAGGGAAACAGGTATCTTGTACTGGCCTGTTCAATTTAAGTAATTGTGTATCTCCTCAACCGATCACGATTAAAGATTGTGAAATTAACATCAGAAGGACTGAGAAAGAAGTGTGAATTAAAATGATTAAATTCAATGCAAAATCTGATGCAGAAAATGAAATAAAGAGAGGGAAAGGAAGGTTGTATTAAGAGCAAGAGATATAAGCAACAAAATTGACTATTTCCTTAAATTTTACATTTTAAAAATGTTCCATTAATGAAGACCTAAAGAGAGTCCCAAACATGTATGAATTAATTTTCAGTGACAGAAAGTTGTTCTAATCAAAGACTTATCACACCATTCAAAGGGTTCCAAGATTGAAGTTAGTATCTACCATACAAATATAGCAACTTCATGCCATTCAACACATATCAATGGTGAGACAGGCAGCAAAATGCCTTTCTTGCACAGCTAGCAGTGGAGTGGTAAATATCAGGCAGCAGCATCGGCATTTCTCATTTATACGGATTGATTCCTGGGATGGGAGGGTTTTCCTTTGAGAAGAGATTATGTAGAATGGGCCTTGAAATTCAGAAGGATGAGGTGATCTAATTGAAATGGCAAGATTTGGCAGGGTCGATGATACTAGTTTGTTTCCTTGGCTAGAGTGCCTGGTACTAAGGGGAATAGTCTCAGGATAAGAGCGTCAGCTGTTTTTGACTGCGGGGAGGAAAGTTTGTTTATGTTCAGAGAGTTGTGAATCTTCGAAATTCTCTACCATAATAAAGCTGACGATGCTCAGTTGTTGAATATATTCAATTTTGGGATCAATAGATTGTTGTACTCTATGGGAAACCAAGATATGGAGATCAGGAAGGTAAGTAGAGTTGGGCCCAAAGTTCAGCCATGATTTTATTGAATGGTGGAATAGTCTCATCGGGATTTATGGCCCACTCATGCTTTTATTTCTTATGTTCTTGCCTAAAATTGCATGAACATGCTGCATTTGCTCAATAGTTCCATTTGTGCCACACAAGTGCCAGGCAATGACCATTTCCAATAAGAGAGGATCTAACCATGCACCCCTTGACATTCATTGGCATTCCCATCAATAAATCCCCCACTAGCAACATTCTGGAGGTTACCATTGATCAGAAATTGAACACAACGAGCCAGATAAATTCTGTGGTCACAGGAGCAGAACAGAGGCTAGGAATCTTATGGTGAGTATCTCACCTTCTGACTCCCCAAAGCCTGTCCCCAATCTACAAGGCACAAGTTAAGAGTGTGATGGAATACTCTCCATTTGCTTGGACGGATGCAGCTCCAATAACACTCGAGAAGCTTGACACCATCCAGGACAAAGCAGCCCCCTTGATTAACATGTCATCCACAAACATTAACTCCCTCCACCACTGGCGAATAGTAGCAGCAGTGTGCACCATCCACAAGATGTACTGAAGGACTTCCAAACCCATGACCTCTACCATCTAGAAGGACAAGGGCTGTAGATACATGGGAAGAACACCACCTGAAAGGTCCCTTCCAAACCACTAACCATCCTGACTTGGAAATATATCAATGTACCTTCACTGTCGCTGGATCAAAATCCTGAAATTCACTCCCTAGCAGCACTGTGGGTGTACTGTAGCAGTTCAAGAGGCAGCTCACCATCACCTCCTCAAGAGCAATTAGGGATGGGCAATAAATGTTAGCCCAGCCAGCAAAGCCCACATCCTTTGAATGAATAAAAAATTAAAAAGGCTGAAAAAAATTACGCCTGAAGTATTCAAGAATAAATGAATATTTAATGATGTAATGAATCACATTTACTGTTCAACAACGCTCTAGCCAAGAAAAAAATAATTTTACAAGTGTGGGACATTATTCCTTCAGAAGCAAATTAGTGTTGAAGATTTTTAAAGAATCTTTTTTTCAGTTTCTCTGCCTGCCTCACTTTTATATCTCCCGTAATCTCAGCTGTATGTTGCAATCCCCTTTTTGCCTTCTGAACATCAAATAAACCAAATTTATAGTTCTTGCTTTATACTTCCTGGTTTGAACTTTGCTCTTTTTCACCTCTACAGATGTTGAATTAAGAGACACTTTCCATTGACAAACCTGGAAAAGTATGTGTGTCATCTGTCAGTGAAAGGAAGGCTGAGCACTGTTCCTTTATCAGTGCTAGCAAAATCCAGGCAATACTATCATCACCCAGCACCAAATCTTTTGCATGAGCTGCACGGTGGCACGATGGTTAACACTGCTGCCTCACAGCGCCAGGGACCTGGATTCAATTCCGGCCTTGGATGACTGCCAGTGTGGAGTTTGCACATTTTCCACATGTCTGTATAGGTTTCCTCCAGGTGCTCCAGTTTCCTCCCACACTCCAAAGATGTCCAGGTTAAGCCATGCTAGGTTATTCCTTAGTGTCCCAAGATGTGTCGGTTCGATGGATTAGCCATGGTAAATGTGTGGGGTTACAGGTATAGAGCAGGGGAAAGGGCCTGGGGGTAAGATGCTCTGTCAGAGAGTCGGTGCAGACTCAATGGGGCAAATGGCCTTTTCTGCACTGTAGGGATTCGATGATTCTTCTTTGAATTTCATATTCAAACTCCCAAGCAAATTTAGCATTCAAAATTTTAAGGTTATATATCAAGTAAACGGCAGTGCAAACTTTAATTTTTCGAATGCAGGAAATTTTAGTCCAAAATGGTCTATTAGGATACAAGATTGTTTTCAACACTGCATGAGTCAGGACTTGGACTGATGAAAAGACACACCCAATATCTATTTTTTATTGTGGCTATAATTGCACATTCTGGGGAGGTGGGGGCAGTGAATTGAATGTACAAAATTCAAAAATGTCAACCTCTATTAAGGTAAACTAAAATGTTTTCCTACATTGCAAATGAACTTGACATTTTTTAAAATATATATATATATATATACAAGGGAACTGTCAGCAATGTTTACTGAATATGCCAAAAGGGTTTTAAATATCCTAAACATAAGGTTATGTTGTGAATAATAGTTTGCTCATTGCAGTATTGTACATATTAGCATCAACACTAAACTTTTAATTCCCGGATAACCTCATGGACCAAGTTTGCACTGTTTATTTCATGATTCAATTAGAATTTTTTATTTATATTAAGTGAACGAAAATTACGATACCACTTCGATATAATTTCTACCTCAATTCATCATCTCACTAAATCTTATTAAGTCACATTCGTGCTATTCTGCTCGGTCTGCAAGTCTAGCCAGACTACCATGACTGATAACTACAGGGAAGTGTTACTTTGTTGACTGCTACTCGAGGTTGGTTAGACATATTGAGCATCAAGACTAAGATTAGTTAATGACTTCCAACTTTATCCTTAGTTGTTTTAATAACATGGAGTACATTTATTACCCATTATTTTATTTCCACTGTGTAATACTTCACATTTCTCTGTGTTAAAATGCCATTGAAGTTTTTAAAGTTTACGTTTATTTATTATTGGCACAAGTAGGCTGACATTAACACTGCAATGAAGTTACTGTGAAAATCCCCTAGTCGCCACACTCTGGCGCCTGTTCGGGTACACTGAGGGAGAATTCAGTATGGCCAATACACCTGACCAGCACGTCTTCCGCACTGTAGGAGGAAACTGGAGCACCCGGAGGAAACCCACACAGACATGGAGAGAATGTGTAGACTCCGCACAGACAGCAACCCAAGCCGGGAATCGAACCCGGGTCCCTGGCACTTTGAGGCACCACTGCTAATCAGTGTGTCACCATGCCCACTTATGAATTCTGTCTAATATATCCAATAATTTAAAGTTTGGTGATCAATTTTATTAAAGCAGTATAGCTCAAGATTTGTATTCTGGATTATGCACCAATAAGATAGAAATCATAGAATCCCTACAGTGCAGAAGGAGGCCATTCTGCCCATTGAGTCTGCACTGACAACAATCCCACCCAGGCCTGTCATCCCACATATTTACCCTGCTAATCCCTCCAACCTATGCATCCCAGGACACTAAGGGGCAATTTAGCATGGCCAATCAACCTAGCCCACACATCTTTGGACTGTGGGAGGAAACTGGAACACCTGGAGGAAACTCACACAGTGGGGAGAATGCGCAAACTCCGCACAGACAGTGGACCAAGCTGGGAATCGAACCAGGTCCCTGGAGCAGTGCTAACCACCGTGCCTCCACAACCAATAACCACAAGCAATTCCAAAGTCTAGACTAATGACAGCTAGCCACTAGCTTTATTAATGTGGTAGGTTGGCAATATAAAATAGGAAAATGAAGGAAAGCAGTTCCAAAGAAGCATCATATTCAACTCAAAACTTTAGCTTGGTTTCTCTCTCCATAGCTGCTGAACATTTCCAGCATTTTTGTTTTATAATAGGACACTTCTGTATATCATTGAGATACGTGAGGTTTATCCAAAGGTGTGCAGGTTAGGTGGATTGGCCATGCCAAATTGCCCCTTAGTGTCCCATGATGTGTGGGTTAGGGGGATTAGTGGGGTAAATATGTGAGGTTAAGGGGATTGGACCTTGGTGGGATGCTCAATTGAAGAGCTGGTACACTCTCTGCCTTCTAATCTCATACAGACAGACCTTCACTCACATTGAGTGTATTCTGTGCTGAATTAATTGCCAGGCCACTGGTTGCAAGATTGTCCATGGCTAATCCACCTAACCTGTACATCTTTGGACTGTGGAAGGAAACCAGAGCACCCAGAGGAAACCCACACAGACACAGGGAGAGCGTGCAAACTCTACATCCTTTCATTGTAGCAGCAAATTGTTCCTTAAAAAATGCCGAGGCATTTGTCTCCAATACATTGACTGGAACTTTAGTCCACATGTTGATGACATTGAAGAAGTATTTAGATGATTCCTTGAAATGCCATATACAAGGCTATGGGCCAAGTGCTGGAAAATGGGATAAAAATAAATAAGTGTTTAGTGCCTGGTGTGGACATGATGGGTCGAAGGCTATAAAACTCTATGACTATACTACCACATCAATAAGCATATAATATTGACACCCAACAACACAAAATGGAATTCCCATTTATTCTTGCAAATCAATGGGGTTTTAATCATTTAATTTTTTTATTTCCAGTCCAAGATGAGACTGACAGTAACTTGTTTACTGACTTATCTTCTCATAGTGCCAGGGACCCGGGTTTGATTCATTGCTTAGGTCACTGTCTGTGCAGAGTCTGCACGTTCTCCCCGTGTCTGCGTGGGTTTGCTCCGGGTATTTCGGTTTCCTCCCACAATCCAAAAGATGTGCAGGTTCGGTGAATTGGCCGTGCTAAATTCTCCCTCAGTGTACCCAAACAGGAGCCGGAGTGTGGCGACTAGGGGGTTTTCACAGTAACTTCATTGCAGTGTGAATGTAAGCCTATTTATGACTAATAATTAAACTTTAACTTTATTTTTGTTTTGTTTATGATGTAGGAGTTAGCTGCAAAGATTTTGGTTCATAAATCCAAGCGATGGAGCAGGCCTCAGATTTATCAGACGGTGCAAAATGTTATTGAAGTCACTGAAGCTTCTTCTGGTTCCTTGGAATGTTGCTAACCTTCTAAGAGAAATCTCCTTTGCTTTGAAGGGTCAATTTACAGTTGGCTCTAAATGTTTGGAGGGTCAAATGTTTGGAAAGTCAACATTCTTTTAGGAATATCTCCAGGTTATCAGAGAAAATACCTTCAGCAAGCTCAAGATTCTTCACTGCTAGAAGTTGTTTTGAGTATTTTGTTGACTCCTCCAGGAGTTAAAGGAATGAAATATGACCAGCCCACGTCCCTCTGCACCTGGTGTACCTCATCCTCACAGGTCATACAGCCTGTGGCACAGTGGTTAGCACTCTGCCTCAGATTCAATTCCATCCTCAAGTCAGTGCGTGTGTGAAGTTTGCATGTTCTCCCTGTCTGCATGGGTTTCCTCCGGGTGCTAGTTAAAACAGCTTATGCATTTCCCAGAGCTGCTCATCTGAACTGCATTTGACTTAGAGTTACAAAATTGGATGTTGTTTGAGTTCAGGGAAGGTGGGTATAGTTTGGGAACAAAAGGCAATCTCAGAGAAATGGTGTGTTTAACTATTCATATACTTAAGTGTCGTAGTGTATTATGCTGCAAAGTTGAGTAGAATGTTAGATTTTGGGGTTTGTAAAATTATAAAAAAAGATGTAAAATGCTTAGAGTTGTAAAATTGCATGGTCTGTTAAAAAGGTAGTTTCTTTTCTGTACTTGAGTTTTTAAAAAAGTGCAGGTGCATGCAGTACATAGACTGAAACATTGGGCGGAATTTGGCTGGCATATCCACCCGAGATTCGTACAATCCCACCCGAGAATGGCGTTCTCCGAGCCTTGCCTGCACTCGGAATCAGGGCAGGTATGCCAGTAAAATTCCGGCCGTTGTATCGAGAGGCTAGGTAGCAGTGTTTCCAAGATAACAGGCTATTTTTGAAGTTTACCCAATCAGTTTAAATTAAGCATTTGAATAACAGTAGTCTATCAGATTTGAATTTGACGAGTAAACCAATCCTATTGTGGGGATGTTGCTATGTCATCAGAGGTATAACAGCCAGCTCCAAGCTAGAGAACCAGCCAGCAACTGCCTCTGCCAGTGTAACAGCCACGTTTATGTCTGAAAAGAAAGTCTCATCTCAATAGTGAAGACAGAAGATTCTGGAAGATAAAACCTGGTTGTATTTTGAGAGTGACTAAAAATTCTATTTCTTTGTTAATAAGTGGAAATTGTATTTATCTAAATAGCATTTCATTGTGGTTAAGCTAGTCCTCCGAGAGGGGGTTAAGTTCCCTTCCATAACAATTATTGTCTGTCTTGTTCTGTATTCTTCGCTTTTACTTTGATAAATACTCCTTGTTAATTGTTTACATAAAAACTGGATTGTATTCTGACCGAGTTGCACGTGGCTCCTCACATTAATCCAAACTAATATACACAACTACAATCAGTGTTTAAAGTTGAGACACTTGTATACAACACCAAAAGATTGGAGGCTCTTGACTGGGACTTTAAAAAGCATAATCCCTTGGGCATAGGGAACTTGTGACTTAGTATACGTAACGAGAGCAAAGAACGCATGAGAATGTGTTATTTAAAATAAAAGGAGATTGCAAAGATATCTCTTGCCATGCCTAAGGATTATCTGGAAGTAGACAATATAACCTTAGCAAGTTTGAAAAGTGTGCCCAAAACCAAGTTGATGGAATTGGCAGAGAAATAGGAATTAGTCTCATAGAAGGCTGAGGTAATTTTTAAAAATGTTTAAAAATACAAGATTCGTCAGATAAATCAAGTTCTCCCACAAGGAAGGCAATCGAATGAGCTCAACTTCACTTGAAAATGAAATAATTAGAAATGGAGGAAAAAAGCTCAACAGAACAAGATAGAAATGAAGAAATGCAGGAAAACATGGAGCAACTAGAAATGCAAGAGAAAGGGAGTTTCAAAGTGAGATGGAAAAAGTCACAAATGAAGAAAGGGAAAAGAGAGGGAGAATTTCAACTTCAGATGTGGGCAGTGGGCAAAGACAGACCAGAGCAGAGCGAGGAAGAAGTTCTAGACATGAACCTAGTAGAGAGATGTTTAAATTTGTGCTGGCACTTCCAAAATTTGATGAAAAGGACGCAGAGCCATTTTTCCCATTTTTGAGTGAATAGCTAAACAGATGAAACTGCCACAAAATATACAATTTTTTTTTGTTTCGCGGGACATGGGGGTCGTTGGCTGGCCACCATTTATTGCCCATCCCTAGTTGCCCGAGGACAATTTAAAGTCAACCACGTTGCTGGGTCTCTAGAGTCACATGTAGGCCAAACCAGATAAGGATGGCAGATTTCCTTCCCTAAAAGGGCATTAGTGAATCAGATGGGTTCTTCCAACAATCAATCAAACAACAATGGTTTCATGGTCATCAGTAGATTGTTAATTCCTGATTTTTTAAATGATTTCAAACTCCACCATCTGCCGTGGCGGGATTCAAACGTGGGTTCCCAGAACATTAGCTGAGTTTCTGGATTAATCATCTAGCAACAATACCACAGTGCTTTCGCTTACTTTACAAAGTAAACTTGGAGGTAGAGCGAGTGAAGCCTATGCCTGTTGGGTAGAGGAAAAGTCTGGAGAATGAGACAGTGAAGCCAGCTATATTGACTGCTTAAGGGCTATTACCGGAGGTTTACAGACTAAAGTTTCAAAATGTAAGAAAAAAAAATGTCTGGACAAACATATACTGAATTTGAAAGAGTGAAACAAAGTAATTTTGATAGGTGGCATGGGAGCATTAAAAGTAGAAGAAAATTCTGAAGCCCTTCGAGAGATAATTCTGTTGTAAAAATTCAAAGACTCATTACCTGCAATGATAAGGACTCACCTGGGAGGTACAGAGTTAAAATTACAAGACAAGCAGAAGAGCTTGCTGATGATTATGAGGTAGTTGACATGTCAAAGCCTTCCTCTGGGCTTCTTTTAAATCCGAGATAGATAGAAAATGGGGAGGTGCGAGAAAGGACAGTCAAGCAAGAAGACTTCGCTTCAAAATAAAAATATAGTCTTAAGGAAATTAAATTGTCACCGACAGAAGTATTCTACACTTGAAAAACAGATGTTAAGCTTGGTACTGACATTACAACATTGAGATTTATGTTGCCAGTAAGCCCACAGTAACAATATATACTGCCCAAATCCTGTAAAATTTCTGGAGCAAATTTGAGATCAGAACACAGGTCATGATGGAGTCTGCTGTTGCAACCATTTGACTTAAAAATTGTTTATGTGGCTGGAAGAAAAAATGTCACGGCAGACGATTTCTTGAGGGTCTAAAAGAGACTTCTGAGAACATTGGGTATAAATTCTCTGGGGTATATTTAATTGTTCATGCATGCTCTTAAATCTTTGTAACAGTTGATAAGATAGAACTAAAAACATTTGAGAAATGAAATTGTTTTGCAAATTAACATTTCATTTTTAAGAGGGGACATGCCCGGGATCTGCCTAGCAACAGCAGTAACAAGAATTTAAAAAGACATGATGGGATATGATTTACCCAGCAACAGGTAGAAAGATGCCAAGTGAAAGCAGTGGCCAGCATTCTAAAGGCATGATGAGATAAGACCATAATAGGAACAGGAGTAGGCTGTTCTGCCCCTCAAGCCTGCTCCGCCATTCAATAGGATCATGGCTGATCCAATATTCCTCACATCCACTTCCCTGCCCTTTCCCTGTAACCCTCAGTTCCCTTACTGATCAAAAGTCTATAGATCGCAGCCTCAAATATACACAAGGACTCTGCCCCCACAGCTCTCTGTAGCAAGGAGCTCCAAAGACCCAACCATCTGAGAAGAAAAAATTCTTCCTCAACTTTGTCTCAGATTAAAGGGGCACAAATACAAGACTATGCCCTCTGGTCCAACTCTCACATGAGGGGAAACATCCTCTCAGCATTTATCCTATCAATCCCCTTCATCCTACTTGTTTCAATGAGATCACCTCTCATTCTTCTAAATTCCAATCAGTCCCAACCGATTTAATCCTCTCATAAAATAATCCCTCCATACCAGGGATCATCCTAATGAACCTTCTCTGAACTGCCTCCAATGAAATATCTTTCCTTAAACAAGGGCACCAAACTGCTCAGTGCTCCAGATGTGGTCTCACCTTGTACAGTTGCAGCAAGACTTTCCTACTCTTCTCCTCCAATAGTCTTGAAATAAGATCCAACATTCTATTAGCCTTCCTGATTACCTGCTGCAACTGTGTACCAGCTTTTGTGTTTTGCGCAAAGCACCCCAAGTCCCTTTGCATTGCAGCTTTCTTTCTCCCTTCCAAAATGATCTTTCCAGTAACAAGATTAGCAGGCATCGAGACAGAATCAGGAATAAATTGCCGATAGTAGAAACAGCTTACCTAGATGACCGAAAGATCGGCGGCAGTATACACTTGCTAATTTCTAGTCAATTAATTTGAGATGCAGACAACACAAAATAATCAGAGGCAAAATGGTACAAGTGCCAGCACACCCAGGGGGTAAGAGGCTAGTTTACGTCCCACAGCCCAAGAGGCTACTTTACATCTAACAGCTTGAGAGACAAGTGAATATCTGTTGCGCCCCCCCCCCCCCCCCCCCACCCCAGAGGCTAGTTTCCATCTAACAGGCAGACAGGTCAAATTCTTCTGAGAGCCTTGTTCTATCTAACATTGAGAGCCTCAGCAGATGTTCTGCTCGCCTCGCTGAACCAACAAAAGACAGTTTCCCAGACCTGGGTACCTAAGCTGTATTGTGTGGTAACTATGAGCTAGATTTGACTTAGTTATAAAATTGGATGGGGAAAGTGGTGTCTCTGAGTTCAGGGAACTTGGCTGTAGTTTGGGAACCAGAGGTAATCTCAGAGAAAGTGTGTTTAATCATTCATATGCTTAAGTGTCATAGTGTATTATTTCCACTTAGTAAGGAAGTTAAAACTAGAGGACACAGCCTCAAAATAAAGGGGGGTCGGTTTAAGACAGAGTTGAGGAGGAACTTCTTCTCCCAGAGGGTGGTGAATCTCTGGAATTCTCTGCCCACTGAGGTGGTGGAGGCTACCTCGCTGAATATGTTTAAAGCGCGGATGGATGGATTCCTGATCGGTAAGGGAATTAAGGGTTATGGGGATCAGGCGGGTAAGTGGTACTGATCCACGTCAGATCAGCCATGATCTTATTGAATGGCGGGGCAGGCTCGAGGGGCTAGATGGCCTACTCCTGCTCCTATTTCTTATGTTCTTATTATAGCCTTTTGATTGTGTATTCTTTTTCTTTAATACTCTTTATTAATTGTTTACATAAAGACTTCTCTCACATTAATCCAAATATACAGCAATACACACCTGTGTTTCAAGTTGGCACACTTGCATATAAATCAGCCACGTTTGTAATAGCAGTTTAATTGAAGTTTGGGAAAGAGGGATATTCACCCGAGTATTTTGGGTGAATAGAAATCAACGTAGTGCCAGACTCGGAGGGTCAAAGTAATGAACCTGGTGTGGCTAACCAGTCAAGAGGTTTGGAAAGATATGGAAAATTAAGAAAAAAGATTAACCTTCACGAGCAAAGAGAAGTAAAACTTGAGCTAAAGAAAATAGGACAGGAGTTTAGTCTTTTTTTCTGGAAGGCAGGAAATGTTTAAATTAGAAATAGGAAAAATGTCCCTGGAAGCTGCAGGACCTGTCCAGAAGTGCCGGAAACTGAAGAGTCCGAAATTGCTGGCCTTTTGATCTGAACAGAGCCTGCGGGGAAGGTGGAGAGGTTTTGCAGTAGGGGTCCCTGTACTGAGACACTGCAGGCAATCAAGATTTAAAGTTTTGGAAAAAAAAGAGGTCCTTTACCTGTTCAAAAAAAATGAAGACATTTTAAAAAGATGATATTGGTCCTAACTCAGTGCGGGAGCTACTAGAGAAATTGACATAATGTATTTAAAGTTGTACAACATTTAATGCAAAACCACAAGGAAAGACAAGGGACAGGAAAATCAGCGAAGACTCCAGATAGAGGACAACTATCAAAAAGGGGCTCCCTAAGCAAAACAAGACCGCAAAGGAAATTAAGACCTCAAAGAGGAGGCAATGCCAGACTCACAGTAGGCAGTGAAAGATCCCAGAGAAGATCAAGTGTGTTAGTGTCACAAGTAGGCTTACATTAACACTGTATTGAAGTTACTGTGAAAATCCCCTAGTCGCCACACTCCAGTACCTGTTCGGGTACACTGAGGGAGAACTTAGCATGGCCAATGCACCAAACCAGCATGTATTTCGGACTGTGGAAGGAAACCCACGCAGACATGGGGAGAATGTGCAGACTCTGCACAGACAGTGACCTGAACTGGGAATCAAACCTGGGACCCTGGTGCTGAGGCAGCAGTGCTAACCACTCTGCCACCATCAGGGGATTGAGCACTGGACAACCCTTGTGGGGGAGGAGGGGGGGGGGGGGGGTGGGGAAGCAGGGTGAAAGAAAAGCACCAGATGGCCCTGGAAGGGGATGGAGATCACTGGAATTCCTTTGGCAAGAGAACATTATGGTAGCAAAAAAAAAGCCACAATATGGCGTTAAGCTGCTGAAAAATGCTCCTGAATTGGGAATTTCTCTCAAAGAGCGAGAAGTCAAGGTTGGAACTTGGATGGAGCAATGTTCACGAGACAAATGGATTAAGAGTAAAACTTGCATACTGAGAATGAGAATCATTAACCAAAAAAAAACAGCTTAATTGGTGATACAGACAAATCAGTTCTCAATTGAGTGAAGGCAATAGTTGGCAAATAAAGCTAAGAGGGAATAAGTTCAGGAACATAGCAGAACAAGATTGCGGAAATGGGGGCGACACAGTAGTTAGCACTGCTGCTTCACAGCGCCAGGGACCCGGGTCCGATTCCCAGCTTGGATCACTGTGTGTGGTTTGCACGTTCTCCCAGTGTCTGCGTGGGTTTCCTCCGGGTGCTCCGGTTTCCTCCCACATTCTGAAAGATGTGCTGGTTAGGTGCATTAACCCGAACAGGTGCCGGACTGTGGCAACTAGGGGGATTTCACAGCAACTTCATTGCAATGTTAATGTAAGCCTCGTGACTAATAAATAAACTTTAACTTTAAAATGGTGACACTAATAGAAATGCCAGGACGAGAAGAAACAATCACACAACCCAAATACCAGAAACAGAGTACATTGATCATGTCCCTCACAAGTGACAGATTGTGAAAGAATTGTCAAAACATAAGACTGTTGTACTGTGATGATGTATTCTTGTATGCATTATAGTGCAAGGTGCTCAACACAGCAAAGGATCAGAGGATTAGAGAATAGCACTGTCCAGAATAAAGTGTGTAGTCTATAGTCAGTGCACAGTCTAGGACTGAATTTGAAAAGCACCAAGCCTATATGAAAACGTCTCATGCAAGACCACATTTGGCCTGTGCAACACTGAAGCCTACGAGAAGTTATGTCAAATGTAAACGTCAAAATCTCATCACTGAACTGCTTCAAAAATTTACAAATGCCTAACTTGTGTATAATATTTATTTAGAATGTGGGTTTGAGTCAATCAATTTTGAAGATTGTATAAAAAAGTTAAAGGGGAAGGATGTAGGTAATGAGTGTGGTGTCCATCTCTTTATGACAGTACGCAGAAAACAGTCATTTGGCTTGAGGAATCGATGGGAACCGAGAGTGATCACCAAAGAGGGTGGAGTCCTCTGTCAAAATACATCTGGAAGTCATGGAATATACATACAAGGATTCGAGCAACCAAGCAGGCTGCAAACTCCTACATAGTTTCTCTTTATTGATAAAGAACTTTTGTTCCGAATTAAGCCCGAATTCTCCTGATGACGCCTGAAGTGCCACTGTACAACACACCTCTGCAACTTCATGTGTCTTGGCCCAGACTTCACCTCTGCTGAAACAACTTTTATCAGTCCCAGACTCAAGTCCGTAACAGCCTCCCTACTACTGAAATCCACTGCTGACATCCTAGTCCAGCTCAACCAGCCCTACCTGTACCAATTTCCACTGCCTTCCTGTGCCCAAATATTCCCAAACCCTTGCCTGATTTTAAAATCTCTCATTCTACCTGCTACAACCCTCCCAATCAGTTTGGATATTCCATCTTCTCAACCTGATTTACTGTGCACCTGCTCCTCTCGTATCGTGGTTCAGTCTTCAAACGTTAACTCTCTTTATTTGGAGAATTTTCATCACTAAACCACTAGCTTGTTTCCTACCTCCCCAGTTTCAAAATTGTCCTAAAAATCCTCTCTTGCATTGCCTGCGGTCAATTCTCCTGCCATACCTCCCAATTTCTTATTCTGTATCAATCCCATGAAGCAAGTTATTGTTTTGCAATAAGAGTAATTACAAGATGACAGGCCTAGGAATTGTACCACAGATATCCAAGATAGTGCTACAGAACCTTGCTGTTGAAATGGAAAAATGCATTGCTTATATTTGAATAACCATGCCTTGCTTCAGAATCAGACCTCACTAGTTGTTAGGGCATTGGAACTTCAAACACAACAGAAGTTGACAGATGAGCAGTGACTTGGGGAGAGGGGATGAGATTTCACTTTTCCAGGGGTCACCTGAAGTGTTGTTGAATCATTTCCCTTTTCATAATGTGTGCAGTCATTAGTCAAACTGTAGCATATCTGCAGCATAGCTTTGGTGATCAAACCCAACAAAAGACAAACTCCAGACTAGCCACAAAGTGAATTCAAATATCTTCAGAATATACTTACACAATATTTTTGATTCAGAACACCAGCACTACCACAGTTGCAGATCGGCTGCATTGCCAACATTTGGCTTATTTTAGCTACATCACGAAGACAGTTTAAGAGTCATTTTTGTCAAGATTGTAGTTTCCTAACAGTGTCCTTTCCACAAGTACCCACCTGCTTTGAGGGCTGTGGAGACCAGAATGATGGATTCTGCAATTTGTTGGTTTTAAACTCATTGAAGTGAGAGACAGGCTAGGCTTGAGACTTGTGTGCTCCCGCAAACCTGTTGATTTTAGGGACATCAGATTTCTTACTTTCTTCACTACGGTGCTCATCAAATCAGGATAAATTCTATTTTCCAACTTAAAGCTATCTTTAAAGACAAACTGTAAAACAGAAAGACCTGCATTCTCACGACAGAGATGAAAAAGAGATGAACACAATGATTTCCTGACTTCCTCCCCACAATCAGTTTAATATAACAGTATAAAAGGTTTGTTCAATAAAGGTGTGTAAGTTTGGAAGGATTGGCATATTAAATGCGTGCAAACTTTTCTTTTCAGTACAATAGAAAAATGTGGACAACCATAATTAACTTTTATTTTCTTTCTGCAGTCTAGAAAGATGACAGAATGTCATGTTCTGGGCACATATTCACAAAAGATGCACAACGCATTGACTTCCGCTCTCAAGGTGGACAGCGGCATACAAAAAAAAATGCAATTCTGACATGTTTGGCAGTTGCCATATACATTGCAAACAAACTCTACCTACTTTGTGCTGAAACGAGTACTAGAATTTGCAGTCTTGGTTTGGTGTGCAATCAACTCGAATTCTATTCCTTTCAAATTTGAATTTTGTTTTTTTCTTCCAAAACACACCCTCATTCTTGATTACACTCTTGGCTGATTTTCCCCCAGTAGTTTATGCTGCCAGCTGAGCTAGCATCTTAGACACAATTACTTATGAAAACGTACATTCCATGAAACTTGCACCAGCCGTTCTGGTGGTTTCATATTGTCTCACTTAGTTTTGACGTCATTTGGTTTCTGAAGTTGCAAAGTCAACAAACACCCTGACGGCCAATGAACCAACATAAATGTTAACATTAGTCTTTTCAATATTTCAAACAAGTGATCTGATATATCAGTTCAGATGGCATCAATCTCTAATTCTAAAAGAGGTGGACTTTCTTTTTGATCAAAAATAATATCCATGCCAGAGGAAGTCAGTTATTTTTACTACTCCTGCTGTTAAACAAAAATTCTTCCATTGGCAGATAAATATAGGGATTACAAAAACCTGCACAGAAAAGGAAAACAACACTTAGTAACAACTACATTATGAAGGGAACATTTTGTTAAAAAAGTCAGTGATAATCTTTTGCTTCAAACATTTATTTACAATAGTTTAACACCAAGAAGAACTTGCATGTTTGAAAAGATAACCTTTCTTTAAAAAAATCTGCTTACTACCTATAATCACCATTTAAAGGTACATAATAAGTCAGATGCTCGTTTGCACAAATTTCCTGCCAAATGAGGCAGTCACAAAAGATAAAAACTCATCATTAACCTGGTCTTCGCAGGTATAACAAGAGACAATGACGTGATCAAAAATAACTGCAGGGAGAGAGACACACAATTGGGGCAAGACAATCATGAATGCAAGCTAGTTATTTTATCTAAAAGATAAGATCAGCCATACATATATTTTTAAGTGAAAAATGGGACAAGGCCTGTTCCATTCAAGTGTTTCAAAACTTGACTTGCAAACCAAGAAGTGGCGAGGTGAGATGGAGTCCTTCTGATTTTTCAAACTCGTTTTAGTTGAACAAAGGTTCAATGTTATAAAAATCAAGGTGTTCCTTCTAAGTCGGTCTTTCTTGGTCCAACTCACCCAGTGTACGGTCCACTTCTTTCCGGCTAGTCATTGAGCAGCATCGACGGTGGTGGCAGTGGAGCCCACAGCCCATCTTGCCCTTCCTGCTGGACGATGGTGGTGCAAAGCATCCCACCCAAAGGGACATCGAGAACATGGGGGAGGGGAGGAAAGGTCAAAAAGAGTGGAATTCAAAGCCATGACCAGCTTTCCCCCCTCTATGACAAAATATTTTGTAACAAAGAATGTTATCAAGTTTTATTTGCTCCTACACAGGTAACTCAGTAAAATATAAATTTAGAAATGTTTGCCTCAGGTAAACCTTATAAATATATTATACAGTATACTTCTGTAGTTGTCCATCCAGTCTGTTATACCATGCTGTTGCTTTCGCCAACTTTATCTACAAACTGCAAAAATAAAAAGGAAATTGTAATTAACCAAAATATAAGAGGTGTTATTACATTAGGTTTGATATTCAATAATGTTCATACTGTTGTCTTACATCAGTGACAATTAGGATACACGTCCAAAACTCATTGCTGCACTGCCTATGTACAAATCAATACAGTTAACCCACTTCACACTACGCACTGATCTAAAGAGCAGGACTAAAACCAAACTAACTCCTAGACTCCCATTATCATAGAAATCATTTAAATCAAGTAAATGATATCCTTTGAAGGCATTATTGATTTAACTTGACTGCATATTTAACATTAGGTTATATTGAAATGGAAGTTGAACTGTGCTTCTGATCATAACTTTGGCAGTCCTCCATATTTGTGCCAAGTAACACAACTTTCTGCAGCAAAGTAAATGAGAAAGCTTCTGATCAGGGCAAGCTCCCAAGGAGGTATTTTCTCCCCTTCCCCAGTGAAGTCTATGCTACACTACATCCGATGCAACCTGTTTCCAGCTCGAAAACCAGCTAACAGTTTAGCACGCTATTACCACGATTACATTCCAATTAGCTCAGCAGCCATCATGGGGGTCAAACAAGTTGATTGCATTATTGCTGGAGTTGATTTAGCTGGGCTGTCTTGTTAATGTATATCCCTGGAAAAGAACTGGAAAATAGTCAAGGGGGAAATCAGTTTTTAAAACAAGTGCAGAAGCAGGAAAGGGGAAGAGGAGAGAGAGGAAGAAAGAATTAAAACCTGTGCTAGGGTAGAGGACAGAAGTGATATTGGATGGGTGGTAAAGAAACAGAAGATGGGTCTACAGGAGCTGCAAATACCAACAGCAGAACTGTTAAGGACCTACTCGCAAAATAATGGGAAGGCTGGTTTTGATCTCAAATTGTTGAACTCAGTATTGAACCTGGAAATTTATTAAATTACATCTCTAACCCTTTCCAGTTGACAAAAGGTCACTGATCTGAAACATTAACTCTCCATAAATGTTATCTAACCTGCTGACTATTTCCAGAATGTTCTTTTTTTGTTCCATGTTCTTCTATTATTCTTGATTTTTATTGTCCAAGATACCCCTAGTAATCCTCTCAACCAACTCATGTGGTTAGTTTCTTTCACTTCATAAACTTTCATCATCTATTGTACCTAATTATTTTTAGCCTTCCATATCGTGCTTAATCTTCCAAAAGCAGAAGCCAGTCCAATCCTTCTGTTCATGAATCACAGCAAACATTCCATGACTACTTTGGTAGCTAGTCTCCACACTTTGAACACAAATGTAGATGAACAATAGGCATTCGTAATCCAAAGCAATAGTATGAAAGATACTGAGTGCACGGGGATACAAACTGGGGCTGTAATTAGGAGAGATACAGGATCATAGAATCCCTACAGCACAGAAAGAGGCCATTTGGCTTATCATGTCTGTACCGACTCTCCAATAAAGCACCTTACTCAGGCCCTATAATGCCACGTATAATCCAACTCCCCTAGCCTGCACATCTTGGCACACTATGGAACAATTTTGCATGGCCAAGCCACCTAACATGCACATCTTTCGAGAGAGATCTTTTTCCATAATTATCTGAATAGTAAGCTTTCTAATCTAACTTATAGTGAGGGAGAGAGGGACAGTGCAGTTTGCAACATAATAGCACTCCTAGCAGGATTCTCGTCTAGTTCCCTGATCAAGGAATATGCACAGCACAACGATACTTTAGCAAAAGGAAATAGAAAATAAGATAAAACATCTCATGTTACTGATGGACTACGAGTATGTTTCAAATACTCAACTGCTCATTGATACTAATTGGTATGGTACAAACACCTCCACCAACCACTGCATCAACATTGGAAAAGAATGTTAACAGAATTCAATCCTGTTGCCATCTCCTCTGCACTTTCAGCAGTCAAAAAACTATGCTGAGATCATAGCATAAGTGGGGCCAAATCTGATCAGTATACTACACAATTTCATATCAGATAAAAAAAGCACCAACTTTTGAGATTAACTCTGATAATTGGATGTTTTTTTGTTAGAATCTTTAAAGACTATTCCAATAGAGTCAGTGAAGCATGCCATCCAGCCCAAAGAACATTAAGGTCATGGTATTTCTATCAGCAATTATATTCCCTAAGAGCCACACCATCTTTGGGGAGTTGGACATAGCAAGTGGCTTATTGGAAAATTGAGAGTGCAGCCATGGTCACTATCCACCCATTAGTCTCAATGGATGACAGGTTGCAGGCAGCACACTTGTGACTTGTCAATAGGCTGCCCTTTGCGTGCGAGTTCTGACCAGTGGCATAGGATGCAATTGCCCTATGTACCTCTTTTAGCTCATCTTGCAGTTTGTAAATTTAGGTTATAACATAGCGCAGTAAAAAAAAACTGAACTAAACTGCTGTAGGCAGCAGTGTTCCCTCCAGGTTATGCAAACAAAACCATTATGAAAATGTAACAAGGTACGTACTTCATGCTCAGCCTCCTTTATGATATCGTCAGCTTTAAAGATATTTAACGGAACAATTATTAACAAGTAGCATAGCACCAGCAAATTCATTCTTCAAAGCATTAGATGCCTTGATTCTGTAAACATTTTCTTGCAGGTTAATTTCAACAAAATACAAAATGAACGGAATGCATAATAGTGGATGATTTAAATGGAAAGGTGCTGTGAATTGGGAGTTTGAGATTTTAAACGTGGACTCCCAGAAACTGTTAGCTTAGGAGGACTTTCTGCTACAATGTGTAGGGATGACAATGTTGATTGACACTTAATGGCAGAACCATCAATAATTTTAAAACAAGTTGAACTTGAGAGTTGGACACTCTTTGCCTGCATAGAAAACAGAAGCTCCAACAGGGTCAGTGTTGTTGGTCAGCCCATGCCTGTACGTTTTAAATAAGGCCAATTTAAAAGGTCACTTTAATTTATGAGTTTTTTTGGTACGACTGACTCTTCTACTTTTGCTCACACCACTTCAACCTACTTTAACACGACTAGCATAACAAAGTCCATTATTGAATTTCCACATGGAAATGATTCACAACTCACTTTCCCTTGCCATTCATCTATGCAACTTTTTTTAAAAAATGCATTCGTTCACAGTATGTGGATGTTGTTGGCTTATTGCCCACCCATAATTACCCTCAAGAAGGTGGTGGTGAGCTGCCTTCTTGAACTGCTGCAGTCCACGCCGTATATGAATAACAGGAGGGAATACCAGGGTATAGACCCAGCGACAGTGAAAGAAGCGCGATATAGTTCCAAGTCAGGATGGCGAGTGACTTGGAGGGGAACCTGCAGGCGGTGGTGTTCCCATGTCTCTGCTGCCTTTGTCCTAGATGGTCAGAGGTTTGGAAAGTACTTTTGAAGGAGTCTTGGTGAATTGCTGCAGCCCATCTAGTAGATGGTACACACTGCTGTGTTGGTGGAGGGAGGGATGGATGAAAATTGATGAAATGCAAAATGCTGAATATCATAAAGGGAGATGAGAACATTACAGTACAAAAAGTTGCAACTATGCAACAGTTTATACCTTCAGCATAGCCTAAAGCAGCTCACAATGTACAAATTACATTTGAAGTGTGGTTGGCACTGCTGCTCTGTTGACAAACTAAAGTTTATTTATTAGTCACAAGTAAGGTTTACATTAACACTGCAATGAAGTTACTGTGAAATTTCCAGCTCCTGTTGGGGTCAATGCACCTAACCAGCACATCTTTCAGAATGTGGGAGGAAACTGGAGCACCCGAAGGAAACCCACGCAGACACGGGGAGAACATGCAGACTCCACACAGACAGTGACCCAAGCCAGGAATCGAACCTGGGTCCCTGGCGCTGTGAAGCAGCAGTGCTAACCACTGTGCCATCGTGCCACCCCCAAGGGTCAACTGTGCATAGCTAGGTACCAGAAACAGCAAGTTAAGATGAATGACCAATTATTTGTTTCTGGTGCTTTTTGAGATTGCAGTATTGGCCAGATACCATAAGACCTTGTAGCATTAACCCCTGCCGCCTGCTTCATTAACAGGAATCTTTATATCCGGCCCAACAGGAAGATAATCTTCCTGATTGGAAGAGGGTTATCTCTAGACACTAGATCTAATAATACAACACTTGATCAATACTGTACTGGACTATTAGAATGGGCTACCTATTCAAGTTCTGCAGTGGGGCTTAAACCTACAATCTCGGAATTAAAGGCAATTGAGCTATTAACTGTTCCAAGTGACACAATCTTACAATATCAAGACATCTTTTGCATCCAAGTAAAAGTTTTCACAATTAGGATAAGCATCAGTTCTGCCTTTAAATAGCTGACCTTCCCCAGCAAGTCCACTATAGTCAGCAGATGATCGGAGATGTGTCAACTGCCGCTAAAATACAGAAAATGCTGGGAATACATTCAAGCTTTTGAAGAGAAATGGCAGCTTACATTTTGGGTGGGTAGCATTCAGAACTGATGGGAGGTTTCTGACGGGAAAAACATTGACCTGTCCTTTTCTTTTTGCAAAGCTGACAGACCTGCTGAGCATTGCTGGAATTTGCCTTTGCTTTCACAATTTCCAGCATTAGTAGATTTTAAGAAATATATATTTCCACCAAATCCATTCTCACCCTGCCCCTTCTGCAAACTACAATTGAATTTTACACAGAGCAAACAAGACTTTGACACCCCCCCGCCCCCACAGCGAGATGGTAATTAAAGCATTCTGAAATTATAAAACTGAAAATGAGATGGGATGGAAAATCTAGGTGGAAGTCCCACAAACAAGAAGTTATTACAAGGATTATTCGATGGAAAATTTGTTGTGGAAATCTGCTTAAATGCAATTAATTTCCATTTTCTGCAATTAATAAATGCAATTACTTTACTTCAGTTAGGGCAAAGTTAACAGCTGCCTGCAGTGGAAAATATTCACATTTGCCTCGATGGCACAGGAAGATGCAGGCCAAAAGCATCCTCTACTCTGTCCTAATAAAGTGTGCACTCACTCCATTCGCAATTTCCATTTTCCCCGGCAACTAACCTTCTGCATCACAAACTTCAACTCAAGAACCACTGGAAATCGGTGAACCCGAGCAAGTAGATTTTTGTGGTCTTCCTAATTTACCGAATTATTAATTTGCTATTGCCATTGCTGTAAATGAAAGGAAATCGCTTAAGGAATGCATCAATTCCTATTACGGTGAGCTGTTCAAAATGTTTTTTAATTTCACTGTTTCCCATCAGATCAAATAAATTGCTCGCCTGCTTTCTGAATCTTCAATCCTAATGCGTATTAAATATGAATGAATGATTATTACCTAGCCTTGGCATGTCTTCCTCATCCTTCAGCTGAAGTTCATCTTCGATATTCATTGACATTGCTCCCCCTGTCCCATCCCTGCTGCTGATTTGGAGTAACTGACACATTTTAAATTTGCTTTTTCAATAATTCCACATTGTGCAGGCACTGTCCAGGCTGCCTCTCTGTTCTGGTGTGTATCTGCCCACTTTGCTGCCATTACATATCAGAGAGTTGTAGAAGCAAACAAGACCTACGCTCGAATTAGAGTCTACGGGTACTCCTATTAGTCGGGGAAGGCCCACCACACTTTAAAGAGAATAAAATGAAGTTGTATTTTAGTTCATATGTCTTTTCCTTAACATGCCTGAAAATATGACTATTATCCAAGCAATAGTTAATACCAAACTCTGTGCATAAGATGACAAATGGCTTAATGAGGAGGATTTGTTGACGCACAACTCAGAACTAGAATGCTCAAGAAACATTTCAGATGCTTGGGTATTTTTGCACTATTCACACACTCACGGTATATGTGGTTCCTCATTTGAAAGGACAAATAGGTGACTTATGTTATTTATTGACATGATTCAAACAAATTAATGAAGGCGGAAACCAATATTCCATAAGATTCAATTACTTTTTATCTCCTGCGGAAAATGTGATAAGAATCCCTCAATAAGGAGCTATAGCCATAAATTCTTCAATCCCATGCTCAAAATAATGAAGGGCTAGTCACTTTGAGCATCCTTTAAATCATCAAGGACTAACCTTCAATACCAGTTACCTGTAGATCAAAATAAACACTGCAAAAACAGTGACTTGTTGCATTAATCCCAACTGACTGCCAGATTATCTAAGCACTAACTCTTTGAACTACCTAACACGGCAGATTCTTCCACAAATTACACAACGGCGTCACCCAAAACAAAAACTTGATATGCAGAAAGAAAATGTGTCAATAAAATACTTTGGGGCTTAAGTGTTGCCCATCGCCCTAATACAAAAAAAAGTCTAACAGTTTCCACTGTAAAAATACCAAATCCACCTGTTAGTAGCTGAATACCAGAGATTAAAATGACTCTGCTAGCAATTCTGTGGTGAAGTCACATACTTATACTCCTGATAAATGGATGACAGCTGGAATACTGTAATCACAGTTGTGGGCTCACATCTATGCCAGGAAGTTCAGTTTATGTACTACCTATAAAAAAAGATCACACCATCTTCCTCAGTGACATAACTCTACCACCACTAGAAGGTCGTTTTAAGACGAATCAAAATTGGAAGTAACTAAGTGCTAGATATAATTTGAGTTGTTTCAAATGAGAATCTAAGCATTTATTTCCCATGATTTATTCCACCTTTAACCAACTTTATACCCAATTTTACCTGAGAATTACCAATGTTTGTAGTGCCACGATTAGTGTAAAAGATTCAACTGATAAGTACAATACTTAAAATAGTGAAAACAATAGAGCCAAAGAGCATAATTCATGTTTAGAGCAGCTTTATGGGTGGATAATTCTCAGTAGCTCATCCATGTAACTGTTCTTTCCTGTCTGAGATGGACAGCAAGAGTCAGCAGATTACTTGACCACAGGAAGAATGACAGACATATGGATCTCTCTGGATGAATGAAATTGTTTCTTAAAGAATTGAAAGGGGTCTTACATCCACTACGACTCTGGAAATGTGATCTACACACTTAATACTGTTTGAAGAATGTCTTTATCGGTCCTAAATTTACTTTTTACTGTTTAGAACATATCCTCTTTTTCTACACCTACAGTTTAACTTGAAACAGCAATTCACAAGTCTAGAAAAGAAGCAACTATTAGCTGATTTTAAAAGCTGAAACTTCTATTTTTCTTCAGTCTTTACTCACTAGGACCCCCCAACCCAAATCATCATCCTCCTGGTTCTTTTCTTGCCTCCAATGCTTGAACATATTTTGTTTTTTGGCAGTCAGAATTGGATGTATGCTCAAGCTATGGTCCAAGCATATTAGGCCCGTAACTAGTACTAGCCGTGATAATTGATGCTCTCCATTGACTAAACATGATGTCAAACTTAAATGCACCGATGTTTCCATCAGCAGCTATTTAAACACTGTTTAGGCCATGTATTTAAATTTGTCATACTTTACACCTGTTGGGGTTATATTCCATCTGCAACTGTTCTGCTCACTTATACATTTTGCTGAACTCATTTTGCAATTTCTGACTTGCCTCTTCCAACTCTATTGTCTTGAATTTGGGATCATCTGCAAACTGGATAATTTTGCATGGAGTTTGAATCTAGGTCATTATGTAAAGCTGGAGAATGGCAGCCCTGTCCTGAGTCATATTGCACTTCCTTTATTGTGGCAAGTCTCATAATTAGAATTGTTCATTTCCTAACCCATTCTCTAGGCTCTAGGTCATAGGGTTTACACAGTCCACTCGAGTTGTTTCTCCCTCAAATACAATGAAGCTTGTTAGGCAGGATCTTACCTTTCTGCACCAACTGTTTGATACAGTTGATAATGAATTCTGTTCATATGAAATGAAAGTAAAACAAATGGATTGGCAGTGGTTCATCACCAATTCGGAAAATGCTCTCATATTAACCCATTCTCAATCTACTGGTATCTCCACATTGTTCACTGACCTCTCAACCGCATTTCATAAATATCTTACTTAGTTTTGCAGCACTGGACCAAATTATCTATATTGTTCTAAGATTTTTGTCATAGTTCTATCCCTCAAATCAAAGCCATTGATTTTACTTGGGATACCTTTAGGAGCGCTTATTATTGTAAGTCATTAGGTTGCTACATAAAAAAGGCAGCAATTATATTGTTCTTGTACAAGACCTTGTTTACACCTAATCTAGAATGAGATTTTTTTTTTGGTCCAATATTATACCCTCATCTGGAGGATATCAATGCCTGCGCCTCTTCCCAAGGTACAGATGGGGGCTAATAGATTTTTGCCCACAAGCACTTAAACACAAGAGTTTTTTAATGCAAGGTGCAGGAGAGAAATTTCCTAGATTTTTTTCCCCTCCCTTTAACTTGGTTCCCCCCCCGCCCCCGTGAGGGATCATGATGCTCAACTGTACTATGACTGTATGGGATAAGCTCAATGGATCAACTGATGTTTTTCTGACCTCTACTTTCATAAGTACCCACGATCGCTGCTGAATTCAATAAAATCCCGCTTCAAACAACTCAACATATTTGAAAGGTTAACACTGCATTCATGGAATTCTGCAATTTATGCCCACTTTTTAGTTCTTCCCTTTCAGTTGGTAGAACACTTAAAATAGTTTGACAAAATAACAGGCCCAATAATTCATCCCTAATTATTGACTGTGGACTTAGGAACCAAAATCTGTTAAGTGCACCGCTAAGAATTCAGAATAAAAAACTTATTTAAACGGCATGATAATAATCTAACATGCACTGAAGAATATAAATACTTACTGAGCTTATTCCAGGTAAATTCAGAATAGAGCCTAATATAGGCACTCGTCTAATAAAGCCAACCACCACTGGAAAGAAACCCCTGGCAGAGAAAGGGAAAGAAATAGACTCTTAGAAAATGAAACTTTTAGAGTATAAAAAACTAAAACGTCTAATGGACATTTTATTTATAAGATACTAGGACAAGATAAATAGCTTCAGTTAAGAAATAAAATACGAGTTAGGCTAAGTGAGGTTTTATAAATTTAGCTACAAATACTAAAATCCACATGACTTCAAATAGTTAATTCCAGCCTCTGAATTGTCCAATTAGAAGAAGTTGATTGCTTTTTTTTGTTAAATTATACTACCCAAAAGAAATCAACTATCCATAACTTTAGCACACTTGGCTTTACGGTGAGTGGAGTGGATAATGAATCACAGTACGAGTCCCTTACCTGAATAAAAGAAAGAATCCATAAATTTCAAGGACCATGCCTATTACAGGCCAGCCAACCAGCACCACAAAAATGCCACCCAGAAAGAATCCCGTAGCTTTCATTTTGTGCTTTTGGAAGAAGAACCTGAAAGTCCTTTCTAAGCCAATTACAAAGGACAAACCTGCCACAAATAAAATCTGTAAAAGAATAAGATTGTTGGAATGACTAACTTGGATTACACCCAATATAGAAATCCATGCTTTAAATTCTAACTCAATTCCTCCACCATTTTACCTTCATCAAACACAGTTTATCATTCTGAAGTGCAGGAATCATTATTTATCATCTACATCAATGACTTGGATGAAAGGACCAAAAGTAAGGTAGCTAAATGACACCAAGATAGATCGAAAAATAAGTTGCCAACAGAAGGTAGAAAGTCTGCAAAGAGACAAATTAAGCGAGTGGGCAAAAATTTGACAGTGTATAACCAGGGTAAATGTGAACTTGTCCACTTTAGCAGGTAGCACATTCGAATTTCTATGGAGAGAGAGATTACAGAATCTGGTGGTACAGAGGAATCTGGGTGCCCTGGTACATGAATCACAAAAAGGTAGTATGAAGGTACAACAAGTGACTAGTAAAACAAATGGAATGTTGGAACTTAGTAGAAAGGAAATGGAATATAAAAGTAGGGAATCTTTCCTGCAGCTGTACAGGGCCTTGGTGAGACCACATCTGGAATATTGTATATAGTTTATTTGTAAAGATACAACTGCACTAGAAGCAGTTCAGAGAAGGTTCACGTGATTCATACGTGGGATGAGGGGCTTATCTTCTGAAGAAAGTTTGAACAGGCTGGGCCTTCACCCATTGGAACTTAGAAGAACTTATTGAAACAGACAAGATTTTGGAGGAGTCTTGCTAGGGTCAATACTAGGAGGATGTTTCCACTTTTGGGGGAGACTAGAACTCGGGGGTACAGTTTGAGGACTACGTTTTAAGATGGAGATGAGGAGAACGTTATCTCTCAGAGGTCGATGGTCTGTGGAATTCTGTTCCCCTGAAAGCAGTGGAGGCTGGGTCATTGAAATTACTCAAGGTAGAGTTACAGATCTTTTGATAGCCAGGATCTTAGTGAATGGTGGAGCAGACTTGAAGGGTTGAATGGCCTACTCTTACTCCTGAGTCTTATGTTCCTCAGATCAGAAGCAGTCTTGTATTATGACATTGGATATTAGCTGAGTGTTCTGCGAATTAAATGACTTGAGTTGTCCTTTAGGAGAGTTCTTAAACAGTCAATAAAGACAGAGAAATCATTTGTGGGCAGAATTTCCTCCTATGTTGCAGGTTTGCGATGCACTTTGGGGGATGAATATCTAGGGATAAAGTTTCCGGAATCCTATACAATTTAAATGCCTTTTCTACATATCTGCATTTCATAAAGTTCAGCTGCAAGTTTCCAAAACAGACATCAGTTAAAAGCGTTGCCACCAGGATTTCAACATGCGAGTGGCTACTTTAATTTTTCTATCATGTTCGTTGAGGGAAAAGAAAATCCAGCAGTTATCATTGCATTCTGTTCTTCCAACTTAGATTGTGTCCGTAGAGAGCATTTTGAGAAGAATTAAACCAAGCCAAAAGAACAGGGACCAAGCAGTAAAGCCCGTCAACTACTGATGCAGGTAGCAATGGGAGGAATTAGGAGACAGCATCACAGAGGTCATGCCTCACTAACCTGGTGGAGTTTTTTGAAGAAGTGACCAAAATGATTGACGAGGGAAGGGCCGTGGATGTCGTCTATATGGACTTTAGTAAAGCGTTTGATGGGTGGAGAGGTGGCTAGATGGGTGGAGAACTGGCTTGGTCACAGAAGACAGAGGGTGGTAGTGGAAGGGTCTTTTTCCGGCTGGAGGCCTGTGACTAGTGGTGTTCCGCAGGGCTCTGTATTGGGACCTCTGCTGTTTGTGATTTATATAAATGATCTGGAAGAAGGTATAACTGGGGTGATCAGTAAGTTTGCGGACGACACAAAATTGGCAGGACGTGCAGATAGTGAGGAACATTGTCAGAAGCTACAGAAGGATATAGATAGGCTAGAAATTTGGGCAAAGAAATGGCAGATGGAGTTCAATCCTGATAAATGCGAAGCGATGCATTTTGGTAGAAATAATGTAGGGAGGAGCTATATGATAAATGGCAGAACCATAAAGGGTGTAGATACGCAGAGGGACCTGGGTGTGCAAGTCCACAGATCCTTGAAAGTGACGTCACAGGTGGAGAAGAAGGCATATGGCATGCTTGCCTTTATAGGACGGGGCATAGAGTATAAAAATTGGGGTCTGATGTTGCAGATGTATAGAACGTTGGTTCGGCCGCATCTGGAATACTGCGTCCAGTTCTGGTCGCCACACTACCAGAAGGACGTGGAGGCTTTGGAGAGAGTACAGAGGAGGTTTACCAGGATGTTACCTGGTATGGAGGGGCTTAGTTATGAGGAGAGATTGGGTAAACTGGGGTTGTTCTCCCTGGAAAGACGGAGGATGAGGGGAGACTTAATAGAGGTGTATAAGATTATGAAAGGCATAGATAGGGTGAACGGTGGGAAGCTTTTCCCCAGGTCGGTGGTGACGTTCACGAGGGGTCATAGGTTCAAGGTGAAGGGGGGGAGGTTTAACACAGATATCAGACGGACATATTTTACACAGAGGGTGGTGGGGGCCTGGAATGCGCTGCCAGGCAAGGTGGTGGAGGTGGACACACTGGGAATGTTTAAGACTTATCTAGACAGCCATATGAACGGAGTGGGAATGGAGGGATACAAAAGAATGGTCTAGTTTGGACCAGGGAGCGGCGTGGGCTTGGAGGGCCGATGGGCCTGTTCCTGTGCTGTATTGTTCTTTGTTCAAAAGAAGCATATTATATAACAGTGAGGTACTTGGCTTCATTATCAATATCCTAAATCCACCTGATCACACCGCTTGCAGTGCACAAGAATCTTTCCCACTGGATTCCTATACTCATTCAGCTCCATATGCATAAAACCAGGGATCAAACCGATTGCAACATATTTTTCTGCCCCCTACTAGACATAATACAAGTAAGAAGTCTCACAATGCCAGGTTAAAGTCCAACAGGTTTATTGGTAGCACAAGCCACTAGCTTTCGGAGCGCTGCCCCTTCATCAGGTGAGTGGGAGTTCTGTTCACAAACACGGCATATAAAGACATCTCACCAAGGCCATCCCCGCACCCCCACTTCTTGCCTTCAAACAACTGCACAACCTCAAACAGACCATTGTCCGCAGCAAACTACCCAGCCTTTAGGAGAACAGTGACCACGACACCACACAACCCTGCCACAGCAACCTCTGCAAGATGCGTCAGATCATCGACACGGATGTCATCATCTCACGCGAGAACACCATCCACCAGGTACACGGTACATACACTTGCAACTCGGCCAACGTTGTCTACCTGATAAGCTGCAGGAAAGGATGTCCCGAGGCATGGTACATTGGGGAGACCATGCAGACGCTACGACAATGGATGAATGAACACCGCTCGACAATCACCAGGCAAGAAATTGAAAGAAATGTCAGAGGTAATAGTGGATGCGTTAGTGATTATTTATCAAAACTCGTTGCATTCTGGGGTAGTGCCGGTTGATTGGAAAACGGCTAATGTTACGCCGCTGTTTAAAAAAGGAAGGAGACAAAAGGCGGGTAACTATAGGCCGGTCAGCTTAACGTCTGTAGTAGGGAAAATGCTGGAATCCATTATTAAAGAGGAGATAGCAGGGCATCTGGATAGAAATGGTTCGATCAATCAGACGCAGCATGGATTCATGAGGGGAAAGTCGTGCTTGACGAACATGTTGGATTTTTATGAAGATGTGACTAGGGCGGTTGATGGAGGAGAACCGGTGGATGCGGTGTTTTTGGATTTCCAAAAGGCGTTTGATAAGGTGCCCCATAAAAGGCTGCTGAAGAAGATTAGGGCACACGGAGTTGAGGGTAGTGTGTTAAAGTGGATTGGGGACTGGCTATCCGACAGGAAGCAAAGAGTCGGAATAAATGGGTGTTTTTCCGGTTGGAGGAAGGTAACTAGTGGCGTGCCGCAGGGATCGGTACTCGGGCCGCAACTATTTACCATTTATATAGATGATCTGGAGGAGGGGACGGAGTGTAGGGTAACGAAGTTTGCAGACGACACAAAGATAAGTGGAAAAGTGAATCGTGTGGAGGACGGAGAAGATCTGCAGAGAGATTTGGACAGGCTGAGTGAGTGGGCGAGGATATGGCAAATGGAGTATAACGTTGATAAATGCGAGGTTATACACTTTGGAGGAAATAATAACAAATGGGATTACTATCTCAATGGAAACAAATTAAAACATGCTACCGTGCAAAGGGACCTGGGGATCCTTGTGCATGAGACGCAAAAGCCCAGTCTGCAGGTACAACAGGTGATCAAGAAGGCAAATGGGATGTTGGCCTATATCGCGAGGGGGATAGAATATAAAAGCAGGGATGTCTTGATGCACCTGTACAGGGCATTGGTGAGGCCGCAGCTGGAATACTGTGTGCAGTATTGGTCCCCTTATATGAGGAAGGATATATTGGCATTGGAGGGAGTGCAGAGAAGGTTCACCAGGTTGATACCGGAGATGAGGGGTTTGGATTATGAGGAGAGGCTGAGGAGATTGGGTTTGTACTCGTTGGAGTTTAGAAGGATGAGGGGGGATCTTATGGAGACTTATAAGATAATGCGGGGGCTGGATAGGGTGGAGGCGGAGAGATTCTTTCCACTTAGTAAGGAAGTTAAAACTAGAGGACACAGCCTCAAAATAAAGGGGGGTCGGTTTAAGACAGAGTTGAGGAGGAACTTCTTCTCCCAGAGGGTGGTGAATCTCTGGAATTCTCTGCCCACTGAGGTGGTGGAGGCTACCTCGCTGAATATGTTTAAAGCGCGGATGGATGGATTCCTGATCGGTAAGGGAATTAAGGGTTATGGGGATCAGGCGGGTAAGTGGTACTGATCCACGTCAGATCAGCCATGATCTTATTGAATGGCGGGACAGGCTCGAGGGGCTAGATGGCCTACTCCTGCTCCTATTTCTTATGTTCTTAAGAGTGTTCTCTTCCTGTTGGGGAACACTTCACCGGTCACGGGCATTCAGCCTCTGATCTTCGGGTGAGCATTCTCCAAGGCAGCCTTCACGGCACACGACAACGCAGAGTCGCTGAGCAGAGACTAATAGCCAAGTTCCACACAACCTCAACAGGGATCTTGGGTTCATGTCACACTATCTGTAACCCCCACAACTTGTCTGAGCTTGTAAAATCTCACTAACTGTCCTGGCTGGAGACAATACACATCTCTTTAACCTGTGCTTAACCCTCTCTCCACTCACATTGTCTGTACCTTTAAGACTTGATTACATGTAAAGACTCACATTCCAACCATTATTTTGTAAATTGAGTTTGTGTCTTTATATGCCCTGTTTGTGAACAGAACTCCCACTCACCTGATGAAGGGGCAGCACTCCGAAAGCTAGTGGCTTGTGCTACCAAATAAACCTGTTGGACTTTAACCTGGTGTTGTGAGACTTCTTACTGTGTTTACCCCAGTCCAATGCCGGTATCTCCACATCATGACATAATACAAGAGCAGGGATTCTTTTCAGAAGAATAGGCAACAGACATGAACAACACTAAGTGCAACTTGGCTCCCCTATTTTCTAAAAAGCCTATGATCAGCATAGTACAATACATCTATATAATAAAACGGTTGATATTTTAGAGAAGCACTCCAATTCACTAATGCAAACTTACATTTCCTATCGCGAGGAGTGCCTTGTCAAAGAATAGAACCATGCCAAAGAACAGGAAAAACACGCCAAAGCCTGTTAATCCCATTCCAATTTCTGCAAGGGAAGAAAATAGTGATATTACAATCCGATTCACTGATCTATTCACACTTTTTAACTATCACTTAAACTGAGCTAAAATAAGTTGATCCAACAGAATTTGAATGAATTTAATTAAAGATAACAAATTTAGTGTCTATTTAACTGCATAAACTTCTTGCTAGATGTAGAAGAATATTCTGATCACACAAAGCAGCTTAACGCTAAGCTTTTAAATGCAACTACCAAATTTCCTAAATCTGCTATATTTTCCATAGCTTGAGCTTCAAAAATGTAACAAAGGCAGAAAAAAAGGCATTTAAAGGATACCTTTCATGGCCATAGGATATTTCGACAGGACAATCAATGAAGTACTTTCACACTGGTACTGTTACAATGTAAACAAGGTGGCAACAAATGGTTGTCTGTTTCTGATGTTGACTGAGGGCTATTTATTACAGTAAGAAGTCTCACAACACCAGGTTAAAGTCCAACAGGTTTATTTGGTAGCAAATACCATAAGCTTTCGGAGCGCTGCCCCTTCGCCAGATGGAGTGAAAATTTTCACTCCATCTGGCGAAGGGGCAGCGCTCCGAAAGCTTATGGTATTTGCTACCAAATAAACCTGTTGGACTTTAACCTGGTGTTGTGAGACTTCTTACTGTGCTTACCCCAGTCCAACGCCGGCATCTCCACATCATGGCTATTTATTAGTCAGGACACCACAGAAAACTCCCTTGTTCTACTTTTGAAATAGTACCAGGTAGATAGGTCCAATTGTGCAGCATTTATTACTGCATTAGACAGTTGGCTTAGATCCTGTGCTCAAGTTTCTGGAGTGGGATATAAACTCACAAACTTCTGCCCTCAGATGAAAATGCAGGGTTATGGTGTTTTATGTAGCTCTCTTAGCTGGCATTCAATCAACAATCTATGCTCACGAATTGCAACTGAGGGACCACATTTGGTCCCTGGTTGATAAGTGGCAAAGAACATTTACATCACACAAGTTCTGCTGTCCATCTATGGCGAGAGAGAGAGAGTATTACTTTCCACTGACATCACCCAGTTAAATCCTCCACCATCAACATCCTGGGGTCACCACTGACCAGAAACTAAACTATATCTGTCACACAAATACAATGGTTACAAAAATCAGCTCACAGCCTGCGTGTTCTGCAGTGCGTAACATCTCCCAATTCCCCAAAACTCATCTACCATCTTGTATGAGCCAAGAATCTGATGGAAGAATCTCAACTTGCCTGGATGGGTGCTGCTCTAACAGTACTTGAAGAAGCTTGGCAACATCCAGGATAAAGCAGCTGCATAACTAGCGCCTCATCTACCACTCAAGCACTCACTTCCTTTAACGTCAGTGCACTGTGGCTGCAGTGTGCGCCACGTGCAAGATGAAATGCAGTAACTCACCAAGGCTACTTTGACAGCACCTGGAACAAGGTGGGCAGTAGACGCAAGGGACCAGCACCACCTCCCAAGTTCTCTGCCCTGTCACACACTACCCTGGCTTGGAAATATATTGCTGTTACTTCCTTGGTGCTGGGTCGAAGTTGAAGCGCTGTGTAGGTGCATTCGCCACATGGAATGCAGCAACTTATGAAGAGAGTTCACAACCACCCAAGGAAAATTAGGGATGGCTGGTAATGCTCACTCATCTCATGACTACATGACTAAATATGACACAAATCTGATAAATCATATTTTTCACTAAGTGGGAGCATTTTATTGGGTAATGCTACAAACAAAAGTAATATCTGCTAAATAAATGGGTATTGGTTTCTTACTTTTTATGCATAAAAGCACAATTTATTTATCCTTTGTACACAACGTATACAGGCAAAGTGAAGATCGAAAGGTTCATTCAACTGTTCAGCACTTGGGTGTCAGCCCCTAACTGTCATTTACACAGCTGTGATTGAAAGATCGTAAGGAATTAATTTGGAGCATAGCAATAAAATCAACGATACTACAATCCCGATATTTGCATTTATTTCTTGAAACTAACCTGAGAGGCGAATATTTACACTACCTGTGAGAATATTTGGACTTTGCACAATTGCACAGCTGGAGGCATATGACCACTTGGTCGATGTTAAGTGTTTTCTGGTGCATGAGCTCTGATCTGACACTTTATGAGATGATGCTCAGGGATGTGACAATCTACCAGATGGCATCTCAAACTGTTTAGGCTTTGTGATGTAGAGGGTACATCCCAATCTGGTGTGAAGCTTGTTTTACAAGTTGCTATATATTCTGTTGAATTCCCATGGTGTTTAAGGCAATCTACTGCTCATTTTTTTCCCCTAATGTCATTTGGGGAAACAAAACATTATGTGCTTCAAGTATCCTACATCATGACAATGGACCACACTTCCAAAAGTACTAATTGATTGTGAAGCAATTTGGGACATTCCATGAGGTAAAAGGGGTTTTAAATGCAAGTTTTCTCTTTTAGATATGCACAGAAGTTTTCATCTCTCAGGTAGACTGCAAGTCACAACCTGCAGTGCAAGCGACAATTAAGACCGGTTATTATGGTATAATTACATTTATACCCGACCTGAAGTGCAGATTCACCCCATTTCAAAGGAATATTTCATAACAATTTAAGCTTGCCTAAATCAATTTGAAATGTATTGCTTACAAGTGTACCTGACAAAATAAAATTTAGGTAAGTGTTTTAACACATTCTTCAGAGGAATGGATTGCTTCATGTAGACATGTTGCTCCTTCAACATTTGTCTTCTCACATCATACGAGGATAACTCTTATCAGACACCCGAATAAAAACACAACTGCTCTGATATTTATAATTAAATTTTCTCTCATAAATTTTTCCCTTTCATGCAATGAGTTGAGAGTGGCCAGGATTAAAAATAAGACACATGCTATAGCACTTTACTCAGCCAGCCCATTTCTAGTTGGCAGTCTCTTTTACACCAGAGACAACCAACTGTTACAGCAGCATTTACACCATGGCAACCTTGGCTCAGTAATAAAACTTGTGCCTTTTAGTCAGAAAATTGTAGGTTTATGTCCTGCTCCAGATATTTGAGGACAAGAGAAAAAGATCAAGGCTGACACTCTGGCTTAGTGAGGGAGTATCATTCTAACCAGTCTGTAAACTGAGAATCACACTGAGGCCATTTGGTCCATCTCCAATCCATGCTAGTGCTCTGCAAGAGCGGTCTAACTAGTTCCATGCACTCACTTCCCTATATCGACCTGCATTTTATTTTTCCAAAAGTCTCCTCTGCTCTCGAGTTAAATGTTACACAGTCATTCTAAGAGGAGAAACAGGGGTTTTTCCTCACTGGGATACTGGAGTTGATTGATGCAATAACACAAATTGTTACAGTTCTTTCCACAGTGTGAAAGATGTGCTGGTTAGGTAAATTGGCCATGCTAAATTCTCCAAAGAAGTGCCAGAGTGTGGCAACAGTAACTTCACCACAATGTTAATGTAAGCCCAATGTAAACAAACTTAAAAGGGGTTGGTGATCACAGGGCTGTTTGTGGGATCTTGCTGTGCACAGGAGGAATCCCACACTATCAGAGAGGCAGCTCTCTCAGCCTAACCAACCGGTGGCACAGTGGTTAGAACTGCTACCTCAAGCGCAAGAACCCAGGTTCGATTCCCAGCTTGGGTCACTGTCTGTGCAGAGTTTGCATGTTGTCCCCGCGTCTGTTAGGATTTCCTCCGGGTGATCTGCTTTCTTCCCACAGTCCGAAAGATTTTTATTCATTAGTGACACAAGTAGGCTTACATTAACATTGCAATGAAGTTACTGTGAAAATCCCCTAGTCGCCACACTCCAGCACCGGTTCGGGTACACTGAGGGAGAATTTAGCATGGCCAATACACCTAACCAGCATGTCTTTCAGACAGTGGGAGGAAACTGGAGCACCCGGAGGAAACCCACGCAGATACGGGGAGAACGTGCAGACTCCACACAGACAGTAACCCAATCCAGGAGTCGAACCCAGGTCCCTGGCATCCATGTGACAAATGTGTGGGTTAGGTGATTGTCCATGATAAATTGCTCCTTAGTGTCAGGGGGACTGGCTCGGGTAAATGTATGTGGTTGAGGATAAGGCCTGGGTGGGATTGTGGTCAGTGCAGACTCGATGGGCTGAATGGCCTCTTCCTTACACTGTAGGGATTCTAAACGGCCATTGTGGAGAAGGGGCGCTGCTCACAGCCTCCTGCTGGATCAGGACTTCTGAGGGCCGGTCTGCCTGGGGTGTCCCTGGCTGCTCCCGGAGCCGGGACTTCCAGGCCGCAGCCAGGCCCAGGGAACCGTGCAGAAAGGAGCCGAGCCAGGCCGGCTTCCCCCCTCCCAATCTCCGCCGGGTCACACGGCCAGCGCGCACCACCACCCTTCCCGCCGGAGCGCCGCCTCCCTCACTCACTCTGCGAGTCCGTCAGGGAAATCATGTCGCCAGCCGCTGATTCTCATCCAGCTTCGCCAAATCCACATCAACCGCCACGTCTTCCGGAAGCAACGCGCCTCCCCCTAGTAACCAGGCCCCCCGCTTCCGGGGGCGGGGCGGCGCGGCGTCGATAGGCTCCTCCCCCCTCCCCGAGTGACTGACAGACAGCTGCGGCCCGGCACATTGACAGAAGGAGGCCGCTTCTCTGATTGGAGGAGAGCACCGGTGACGAGCGATGAGTGGGCGGTACCCTCAATTCCGATTGGATGATCTCCCTGGCTGTGAGTGATTGACAGGGACTGGTCCTGGCTCTGATCGAAGGCGCGGGGAGTGGAATGGGCGGGACCCTCGCTTCTGATTGGAGGATAGCGCCGCCCTGTGTGATTGACAGCCACAAAGCCCCGATTCCGATTGGAAGGAGTGCTGAGCCATGTGATTGGTGGCTGGGGATTGCGGCTGTGATTGGGTGAAGGCGGGTGATTGACGGCGGAGGCCCCGCCTCTTTCCTCTGGCGGGTCGAGGGAGGAGAGCTGCCGCTTCTTCCATCGCTGCTGGCCGAGCGCTCCATTGACAGGTTTGAAGCGGCGGGTGTGTGCGCATCACCGCGACATGGAGAGCAGGCAGAGGTTTCTGGGTGATGGCAGAGCCGGGTTTATATTTCAAAAAAAATCCCAGAGTTTAAATTTTAAAAATAAAACGGAAAGAGACTCGGGCCAGACATGACGTCATGGAAATGGCCGGCCCAGCTGTGATTGGTTGGCGGGCGGCCCTGATTGCTGATTGGTTGAAGGGCTGGGGAGCGGGGTGTGATGGGAGTTTTCCTCAGCTACCTGCAGCTGATCCACCCACAGGTACCACACACACTTGGAGCAATGCTCTGGGCTGCCCAGGTTCAACCAGCACACTCCATGGTTACATTGGGATTCTGAAATAAAAACACCAATTGGGCTTTCCCATTTCATAGAATTCCTACAATGTAGAAGGAGGGCATTCGGCCCATCGAGCCTGCACCCATAACAATCCCGCCTGTGAGTTACTTGCCACAGAAGGCTGCGCAGGTCACTTTCTTGAGTGTATTTAAGACAGAGATAGACGGGTTCTTGATGGTTAAAGGGATCAAAGGTTACGGGGAAAAGGTGGCAAAATGGGGTTGAGAAACAGATCTGCCATGGTTGAGCGGAATCGATGGGCTGAATGGCCTAATTCGACTCCTATATTTTATGGTAAACTAGCTTAGATTAACTAGTTATTGATCTCATTTGATGTTTTGTGTAACTTTACCACATTCTAACTGGCTGTTGTACTTTCCCACAAGATAGTGGGCCCTCTGAAGGGCACTCCCTTGCACTTGCACAAGGGATGAGCACCATTGAATCCCTACAGTGCAGAAGGAGGCCATTGGCGCATCGAGTCTACGCTGACTTTCTGTACATCCCCATCCATCGCCATAAACCTGTGCATTTATGACTAATCCTTTTATGACCATGATTAATCCACCTGTGGACACCAAAGGGCAATTTAGTATGGCCAATCCACCTAACCTGCACAGCTGGACTGTGGGAGGACACCAGAGCCTCTGGAGGAAACCTGGGGGAACATGTAAACTCCACACACTCACCCAAAGCCAGAATTGAACTTGTATAAATAACCACTGTGCCACCATGCCGCTTTGGATGGGACAATTTTAGTCATGAGAAGTGATTGGATTGTAGGAGGGGGGTGGTGGTGTTTTATTTCTGAGGAGAGCAGGCTGAGAGGAAACCTAATTGAAGTGTGTGCAGTTATAAGGGACCTAGTAGATATCAGGGTGACCAACAGTTATGTATTTTGTCTTGTGAGGGGAAACTTTCCCCTTATTTCTAGGACAGTCCTTAGGCGATTGATCCTGGGAGTCTCCAGGGTGAGGTTGAGCAATTCAAGTCATCTGTACCCTCCAGTCCCATTTTAAAATGTCCCTTATTTATTTTTTAAAAACCCATGCTAGATAGACTGGATAGGAAAGTCCAGTTAGCCTTGGTTGAAGGGTCCACTAACAACTATGGATTTCGGTAAGGTAGTAGGAACTTTAGAGAGGCTTGACAGAGTCTTAGAGGCAGAAACTCTCAACATTTTAAAAAATATTTGGAAATACACTTGAACTGCTTTAACCTATTTTTTTGAATATATCTGAATTCGGAAATAAAATTAGACCTTAATCAGGGGAGGGGAGGGCTACCTGACTTTGTCTACTGTTCCAAGTCTTTCATCAGAATTGCATTTGTGAAGTTTAAGGAGCCATCTTTTTTTGAATTTAAAAATAAAATCTTCACGAAGCAGGTGTCTGTAACTGCTGTTTCCAAAAGCTCTCCACGGCTGGGGTTTTTCCTCACACAATGCTGGGATCTTTTGTGAACTAATTGATTGTTATGCGTAGCCAACCAACTCCTTTATTATATCAAGCAACTTCCAGGATGCTGAAGTATCCTTGGCCTTTCTTCAGCTAACAATTCCAATGTTGGTGTGATTAATTTAGTAGCTTGAGCCATGAACACACACCATCCAAATTTGGCTTTATAGCTCGATCAAATGTAAACATTGGTGAGCTGTAAATTTCTAAACAGGTTTTCTGTTGACTGGATTCTCTGGAAAACTTGGCTTGTCTGCAGCAACGCTCGGAACTGTTATAAACACTGGAATTTTATGACAGAATAGTGAACAAACAATGGGCAGACCAGAAGGTAGTGACAACAATTTGGAAATGTTTGTCGTTAGAGCATGCATCTTGTATACCGCTTGATAAGTACAAAATTCGAGAAGTTACCAAATTGAAGTCATGAGTCAGCTCCATGTAGCTACTTGCCTACTGTGTTAGCTCCACTTGTTAACCCCTTTCCCTCCACCTCCAACCCAATGGCATCCCCAACATGCACTGAATATAGTGATTTGATTTATTATTGTCACGTGTATTAGTATACATGAAAAGTATTGTGTCTTGCACTATACAGACAAAGAATACTATTCATAGAGAAGGAAAGGAGAGAGTGCAGAATGTAGTGTTACAGTCATAACTAGGGTGTAGAGAAAGATCAACTTAATGCAAGGTAGGTCCATTCAAAGGTCTGATGGCAGCAGGGAAGAAGCTGTTCTTGAGTCGGTTGGTATGTGACCTCAGACTTTTGTATCTTTTTCCTGACGGAAGAAGGTGGAAGAGAGAATGTCCGGGGTGCGTGGGGTCCTTAATTTTGCTGGCAGTTTTTCTGAGGCAGTGGGAAATGTGGACAGGTGCAATGCTTGGGAGGCTGGTTTCCAAGGTTTTCCTGTTTAAGCCCAGTATCGTGCATCCTCATGAGTAATATATGAAACATAAATCCACTTATTAATTTGTTCTGATATTAATAGATATCAGCAATTGAAGATTAATGCAGCAAACAAGATTGATGAAGAATCTTGCTGAAAACCCACAATTCAGAAAAGGCATATCAGTGAGAAAGAATTAGAAGTGTGATTAAAACTGAGCCACTTGGGATTGGGTACCAGAACTGACTGACTTTACAGCTCGTAGACTGCAGTTTGGGCACTTCTGACTTGTTCTGCATAGCAACATGTTATTTGTACACGTGTTGGGAAGCTAGGTGCTTGCAACACAACAACATTTAAGTTTAATCGTAACAAATGGTCAGGTTGAAACCTTTAAGGGTGAATTCTTTTACAAGGACCTGTAGAAAGCCAAGTTTACTTATAACTGTGCTGTATATGTATGTCTGTAGGTATTCACTTGGTTACGTTTTTTTTGGTTTTGAAGGTGTACTAGTATCTCTGAGAAGTGACTTACTCTGTTTCAAGAATGGCTGACATTTCAGGTGAGTTAACCATTTGCTGCCATGTGACACTAAAAGCTCTGTTTTGGTGAAGTTTGCGCTCTTCAAAGTGGGTACTCGAGGTGGTTAGCTTCGTCAGCTCTCAGCTGCTTCAGTTTAATCTGAAGAGCGTTCCCTGCACCAGTGTTACATTTCTGCCCTCGCTGGTTATCTGGCGGAACAAGGTTACCCATTCATGTTTGGGTTTAATGGAGAGTAGTTGACTTGTGCCCACCAGGATGAGTTCAGACTGACCAAACTAAAGGGTGCATTCATCGAGCTGATCACCCAGTGCTAAGTCTTGCAACATGGGAATGCAAAATTGGAAATTAGGCTGCAGCCCAATTGTCCAATCCCACTGCCAGCATTTGAGGCTCAGTGCTGGCACCAAAGGGTTGCTAAACTTTCCCATTTAGAGCCAATTCAGAGAAGAGATTCTAATCTGATGCGTTTGATCTGTATTCAAATCCATGTTGGAGGGTTAAAGGGTTAGGTTTCTCATCCATTACATGCCTAGCCCCAGAAAAGAAACTGAGGACCTTGTTGCACCTGTCAATCGGTGTGATGCGGTTGTAAGATCGCATGAGAAGCAAAAAAAGATTGAGAAATGTGCCCATTTCCCGCCAGTTCCCAACTTACCAGACACTTTTTACAGGCGTGATGAGGATCACGTCCAAAATGGGCAAGGCATCAATTTGAATGCATCTCAGTATCATTAGCAAGTTCAGGATGAGTTGTCCCCCCCTCAGTTACGTTAACCATCTCGTCAGCAAGACGTCACGTCGGCAAGAAAAACACCTGCTCTGTTTCAGGCGTTGCGGTGAGGGAGGGGAGCAAGGAAGTGAGTACCACTGAGCACCAACCTCCGGGGTGCGAGGGGAGTGGGCGGCGGGGTCATTGCCATGGCGTGTGGTAGGATGGGCGGCTTGCATGGGTGTGGGGGGCTTGTGCTGTTCTGGGGGTCCTGGGGTCAGTGGTGGGTGGGGCTTGGTGTTGCACACATTACCCCTGGCTGCTGAGCGAACCCCCGAGGGAATCCCATCCCCAGGCCCCACTAACCCAAACAAACAACAGGTCTGTCACCTGCTGCTCCAAGCAAAGGAGCTCTGCAGGCTCCCCACACTGTATGGATTCTGCAGTGCTGCCCTCGAGGGGAACCCATCCTGTGACAGTAACGAGCGTGCCCCTCCCCAGTCTGTCCCAACTGCAAGCTATTCCTGGAAGACACTGCACCGGACATGCAGGTGGCTGCACCCATGCCCATGCTGCAAGGCTTCCCAATGTGGACCCCCCCCAAAGCCACCCATATGCTCTCCGTGGCCCCCATGGCGAGGTTGCAGTGATGGTCGCCAACCCGTCGAGGTGGTGCCTGGCACAGGGCATGATATCGGCTTTGCCACTATCCACACTCCTCTGGAGCAGGGGTTGCTGGGAGGGAGTGCAGGTCCTGGGATGGATAACCTCACAGAATTTCTCGCTCTCTCTCATGGAGACCCCGGTGGTTCAGACATGCGTCCTTCGAAGAGTTGCCGAACAGCGTGTGCTGCCACAGGCTCTGAAGGCAATGCAGCACCTGTGTCAGGTCCTTGTGGACTTGGCACCTTGTGGTACAGGGGGACACCCGCTCCCGGTGGCGGTGAAGATTATGGCGGCCTCAACATTTACCCCAGTGGGTCCTTTCAGGCCAGCAGTGGGGACCTCTGTTGGGTTTCCCAGTCCTCGGTCCACAAGTGTGTCTTCGAGGTGACGGATGCCCTGTTCGCCCGGGCAGGCCGGTGCACCCATTTTGACATGGGCCAGGCCCAGCAGGAAGCCCCTGGAGGGCAGACTTTGCCGTCATTGCTGGGATGCTGAACGTGCAGGGGGCAATCGATCGCAGACACCTCGCCCTGCGGCCTCCAAAACGTCAGGCACTGCAGTTCGTGAACAGGAAGGGATTCCCCTCCCTGAATGTTCAGATGGTCTGTGACCACAAGATGAACATCTTGCACGCCATCCAGGGAGTGTGCACGATAGCTTCATTTTGCGGAGTTCTGACATCCCCGGCTTCCTCGAAGACCAGCCTTTTATGAAGAGAAAAGGAAACTACTATGCGTTTGGCCATGCAGATGATCATTGTCAGAGTTTCCAATGTGCAGGAACAATCCCACCATAATCAGCTACTTTGGGTATCTTGAGCTGATGGAAAGGTTGGGAACAATTTGGACCTGCTTTTGTTGTAGCTCTGGGCTCCACTGGCACCCTGATAGGAAACTCCTGGTCCAGAGAGCTACCGGTCAATGTCACCTAGATTTCACCTTGGAACACAAATGTAGGAAATTGCCCCCTTGAGGATTGGTGTTTAGGCTGCTGTCGGATTGGCCGGAGGCAATATTTCCTGATTTGCTAATTAATGTATTCTTAAATTTTCACCTCCCATTACAGAAACGTCACTGCAGAACCATGTACAGAAATTTAAAACTCCATCAATAATATTCATTTAAATTCTATTTAAATATAGCTTGTTATCTAAAATCTCTTTTCCACTTTATACAAATGCTTCTCCTATTTCTCCACTGTTCCAATGATGTTGGCAGAGTAACATCAGCATCTTAATTAGAATTCCTTCATGTATAGATCTGGAGGAGCAATTGGCCTTGGTTGACAGCGAGATGGGGGCCTTGGAGATCCAGATGCAGGAACTGCTGGAGAGACAGCAAGTGCTGCAGGAAAAGAAGCGGCAACTAAAGAAGAAGATGGAAAGAATGTCTGGGGGTGATGAGGGTGACCCAATCGCATCATCAAAGGTATCGGCAGAGGACTGGAACAAGAACGGTTAGTGAAGTCACATCGTATCCACTTCAGTTTGAAGAGTTTTGAAAGGAAAGAGTTCGTGTTGTATCTTTCATGGCCTGAGGGCATCCCAAATTACTTTACAGCCAATGAAGTAAACCCTCGTGTCGTCACTGCTGTCTGAAGGAAGTGCAGCAGTCAGTCTGCGCAATGTAAGCTCCCACCAATGGCAGTGAGACAGGACGGCACAGTGGTTAACACTGCTGCCTCTTAGCGCCAGGAACCTGGGTTCGGATTCCCGGCTTGGGTCAGTGTCTATGTGGAGTCTGCACGTTGCTGGAGGGTTTAGAATTGGATGCTCATGAGGCCAGGGAGGAGTGGAGATCTTGGAGGGTTATAGGGCTGGAGTAGGGAAGAGAGATAGGGAGGGTCAAGACATGGAATGTCAAGGCACAAATGGGTTTGAAAATCAGGATGAAACATTTAGAATTGAGGTACGATGGAGCAATAGTGCTTAACAAGTTGCTACCACCCTGCCCCAAATGTTTTTTTAAATCTTGCATGTTGCATCAGATATAGGACTCAAAAGTTGCACATCTGTATGCATTTGAAGCGGTTCTGATGGGCAGCCTGGTGGCACAGGGGTTAGCACAGAGCCAGGGACCTGGGTTTGATTCCCGGCCTGGGTCACACAGTCTGCGTGGAGTCTGCACGTTCTCCCTGTGTCTGATGGGTTTCCCCCAGATGCTCTGGTTTCCTCCCACAGTCCGAAAGACGTGCTGGTTAGGTGTATGTATTGGCCATGCTAAATTCTCCTGAACGGGCGCCGGAGTATGGTGACTAGGGGACTTTCACAGTAACTTCATTGCAGTGTTAATGTAAGCCTATTTGTGACGCTCTAATAATAAATAAACTTTAAACTGAAAGGAAGGCTGAGGGGTGACCTAATAGAAATTTTTTAAATGAAAAGTTTTGGTAGGGTGGGTAGGGAAAGAATGTTATCTCTTTCAAGGAAGAACATAATTAGAAACCATCAATATAGGATAGTCACCAAGAAATAGGGAATTCAGAAGAAACTTCTTCACTCAAAGAGTGTTGAGAATGTGGAACTTGAAACAAGTAGAAAAGATTGCATTAAGGGGAAGTTGGACAAGCACATGAGGGCGAAGGGAATCTGGAGTTATGATGGTAGATTTAATTGAGAAAAGATGGGAGGAGGCTCGGGTGGAGCAGAAACACTGGCATGAACACTGAATGGCCTGTTTTTGTGCCATATATCCTGTGTGATATAGTGTAGTAGGTCAAGGGATAAATGTTGGTCAGTACGTCTTCAAACAGTGATACAGGAGACCTTAATGTCCACCTGAGAGGGCAGATGTGGCCTCAGTTTAATGTCTCCTCTGAATGTGCTGAACTAGGGTGCCAACCTACACTATATACTCAAATCTCAGGGAGGGAACTTGAGCCCACAACCTTCTGACTCATAGGAGGGAGTGGCGCTGACACCCCAACTTCAAAGCTCAGTTTAAGATCACCTCATTTTTAATTGCGAGCCCATTTTAGACTATCTGCCAGCAGTTGCTTTCAAATGGGAGTGTTGAATTGATTCTAGTTGTAAGGAATGGTTTGAATATTTAGGGTCAGGGAGGGATAAGATACAGGCATCTGAGTTGATTTCAAAATTATGAAGGGTTTGGTTCAAGGAAAGATGGTTTCAGCTGACTGATCTATCAGTGGCAAAGGGGACATAGTTTCGGGAATAGCATCAGAAGAATAAAGGGGGCGGGGGGCGGGAGTGGCGCGGTGGCCTCAGAAGGTTGGAAGTGCACAGCATACAAAATTCGACAGCGGGGAATGACCAATCCCCCCAAAACCACCACCACGTTGTCTGTAATGATGGCAAGACAAGAGTAGAAATCATGTGGCAACAGGCTGCTGCAAGGGACTCAAGGAGATGGTTCCCCGCAGTCTGGTAAGCAGTTCAGTCCTTCTCCCTACTGACCCACAAGGAAAGCTATTAAAAGAAAATATATATACTTACCGCTTTTTCTCTACCGGGCCTGCACCATGATATACCACATTTCCCTGGAGACCCCAGTTCCTGGTGTCAGAGATGTTATGAGTAAATCCTGTTGGGGCTCTGAATGTCACCTTTTGCATTTCAAGGATGCCCTCGCACTCTGGACTGAGCCCCACCTGTAAAGCAGGGTGACGTCACCATGCACAGGCAGCATGGTGGTAGGGGACAGCACGGTGGTTAGCAATGTGCCGTGTCTGTGTTGGTTTCCTCTGGGTGATCTGGTTTCCTGCCAGTGATGTGCAGGTAAGGAGGATTGGCCATGCTACATTGCCCCTTCGTGTCCCAAGATGTGTAGGTTAGTTGGGATAGCAGTGGTAATGCGCAGGGTCATGGTTATTGGTTGGGGGGGGGTTACGATCCTCTTTCAGAGAGTCACTGCAGACTCGATGGGCCGAATTGCTTCCTTCTGCACTCTAGGGATTCTGTGGCTATTGTGAGTAGGATACTGCTTCGATTTTAAATCCCTGCATGTCCTGTTCTCTTTGAGCTTGTTTGGGAGCGCGAGTGCGATTTCAAATAACCATTTGTGTTTCCACAAGCTGCTTGGGGCAGCACGGTGGCACAGTGGTTAGCTCTGCTGCCTCACAGCGTCACGGACCCAGTTTTAATTCCTGCTTTGGGTCGTTGTCTGTGTGAAGTCTGCACATTTTCCCCATGTCTGCGTGGGTTTCCTCTGGTTTCCTGCCACAGTCCAAAAGACCTGCTGGTTAGGTGCATTGGCCGTGTTAAACTCTCTCTCCGTGTACCCGAACAGGTGCCAGAGTGTGGCGACTAGGGGAATTTCACAGTAACTTCATTACAGTGTTAATGTAAGCCTTACTTGTGACACTAATAAATAAACTTTACTTTGTATTAATTTGAACTTCTTGAAACCTTAAGTTCCACAAGTCTCTTACCAAGGCTGGGTTTTTTTCGAATAGACAAGTGATGCTGAAGAAAATTCCTCACCTCTGATCTGTAGTCACCAGGGGAGCTGAAAGTCCTGTAATAATTGGGACTTGGCTTTCACCCAAATACAACCTCAAAATCAGCATGGTGAATGTTACAGCTTTATGTCGAGCGTTGCACAATGTGTATCAGGAATGCGGGTGTGACTTTTTTATTTTTCCAACCACCTTTTGTTATTGAGTAAAGATTAGAGCTTCTGCCACAAGGCAGCATATGATGGCAGTACATGCTGGGATCTCGATTGAGATCAACGCAAGCGCATGCTGTCTTGTATTGGCCCATTAAACTTAATGGGTGGAAATTCACATCAGGGCGCACTGGTCAGTCAGTATATTCACGATAGACGCACTCACTGTGAAACTGCGTGTCCAGAGGGCGGTATCACGTGTACAATAAAATATACATTGCACTGCCTTGCAAGAATATTTTGTGCAGATTAAAAATCACTTGATGCGTGAGGAATGGCTGAACAGAAAAGACGATTTCACTTGTCAAAAAATTGACCAATGTGAATGATGAAAATAGAATAAACTAATATGGAAATGATGATCTTTCCCTTTGGACAAATCGAATGCTTTGACGTCAATGGATTATTGTTGAGGTTTGTTAATATGTAGGAAAATGTAGTGGCTAATTGACACAAAGATCCCACAAAGAGCAAATGAATAACTAAATGAGCTGTTTTTGGTAGAGATAGTTAAGGGAAGAATATTGGCCAGAATGCTGCTTCTTCTGTATATCATAGGATTGTTTACATTCACCTGGGGGTAGATTCTTGGTTTCGTGTCTTATCTGAAATATGGCACCTCCAGCAAAGCCGCACACTCCAGTGCTGAGCTATCAGTCTAAATTATGTTCTTAGGTCTGTAGGAGGACTTGAAGTCACAGCCTTCTAACTCAGAATTGAGAATGCTACTGCGAACTGAGCTAAGCCAACTTGTAATAACTAGTAAATAGAATCCCTACAGTGCAGAAGAAGGCCATTCAGCCCATCGAGCCTGCACCGACAACAATCCCACCCAAGCCTTATCCCCATAACCCCACGGATTTACCCTGCTAATCCCCTGACACTAAGGGACAATTTACCATGACCAATCCGCCTAACCTGCACATCTTTGGGCAGTGGGAGGAAACCGGAGCACCCGGAGGAAACCCACGCAGACACAGGGAGAACATGCAAACTCCACACAGACAGTGGCCCAAGGCTGGAATTGAACCCGGGTCCCTGGCGCTGTGAGGTAACAGTGTTAACCACTGTGGACCATGCCGTCAATTGCTGCCCAAAGGGCCAAAGAAGTGCTTTATACACATTCAAAAATATTAGTTATCCATATAGATACAAAGATGAAAGCAAAATACTGCAGATGCTGGAATCTGAAACAAAAACAGAAAGTGCTGGAAAATCTCAGCAGATCTGACAACATCTGTGGGGAGGGAATAGAGCTCTGTTCTTTCCCCATAGAGTCTGTCAGACCTGCTGAGATTTTCCAGCACTTTCTGTTTTAGATACAAAGATGTTTGGCTGTTTGCTAGGTTGAAAGTTTATATGTAAAACTTTAACATTTCTGATATGTGAATACTGAAAAAGATGGTTATTATTTTGAGGTTAACACTGATGGTTTACTAAGTGACCAGTAGTTAGGCTTTTATTTTTCAAATGTAGCTTACCAGTACGGTTTACCTCTTACCCCCAACCAGATTTTTCATGGTCACAGAAGGTTGATGATGCTTTGAAGAGCGTGTTTAAACTGCAGACCTTCCGATCATTGCAGCTTCCGGCCATCAATGTAACGATGGCAGGGAAGGATATATTTCTGATCATGCCAACAGGCGGTGGGAAGAGCTTGTGCTATGAGCTGCCAGCTGTCTGCTCCACTGGTAAGTATTGCAAACTGCTGATGTTGTCCCTTCCACTAATACAGTCATTTATTTGGCTCCAGATCCACTTGTAACATTTTGAGTCAGTTGTTTTTCATTCAAATCATTTTTTCCTTTTATCTTGCTTCACACTGTTTGTTTTTAAATAGTAACTGCTGCTCACTTGAGGGAAGCTGGCTTGGTAAAGTTATAAAATGTATTTATATAGCACCTCTCAGATATCCCTAAATGTTTCATAGCCAATGAATTAATTTTGAAGTAGTCATTCTCCTTATACAGGCAAATTTAACTAATTTATGCGCAGCAAGGTCTCTCAAACAGCAAACAACACCAAATTACGTGTTTGTGATGTTGGCCAGGACATTGACAGAATTTTCCTGCACTGCTTTGAAGGGTACCAAGGAATCTTTTGCACTCACCTGATCAGACAGGTGGGCTCTCTGTTGAAAGACCCATCCGAAAGAAGCACCTCCGACAATGCTGCATTTCCTCACTATTAGTCTGAAGTGATTAAGCTCAAGTTCTTCAAGTGAGGTCTTAGTCTACCGCCTTCTGATTTGGAAGTGAGAGTGTTACCATTGACCTAAGTTGACATAGAACAGCTGAGAGCCAGCAGTGTGAAGTAAATGAGTCTAATTCTATAAGTTATTATTCTCGGTGGCTGGAATGATTTTGTCCTTTACAGTTATAAAGAACAAAGAAAATTACAGCACAGGAACAGGCCCTTCGGCCCTCCAAGTCTGCTCCCACCATGCTGCCCGACTGAACTAAAACCCCCTACCCATCCAGGGACCATATCCCTCTATTCCCATCCTATTCTTTATTTGTCAAGATGCCCCTTAAAAGTCACTACCATATCCGCTTCCACTACCTCCCCTGGCAACGAGTTCCAGGCACCCACTACTCTCTGTGAAAAATCTGCCTCGTACATCTCTTTTAAACCTTGCCCCTCACACCTTAAACCTATGCCCCAAAGTAATTGACTCTTCCACCCTGGGAAAAAGCTTCTGACTATCCACTCTGTCCATGTCTCTCATAATCTTGTAGACTTCTTTCAGGTCGCCCCTCAACCTCCATCGTTCCAGTGAGAATAAACCAAGTTTCTCCAACCTCTCCTCATAGCTAATGCCCTCCATACCAGGCAACATCCTGGTAAATCTTTTCTGTACCCTCTCCAAAGCCTCCACATCTTTATGGTAGTGTGGCGACCAGAATTGAACACTATATTCCAAGTGCGGCCTAACTAGGGTTCTATAAAGCTGCAACATGACTTGTTAATTTTTAAACTCAATGCTCCGGCCGATGAAGGCAAGCATGCCGTATGCCTTCTTGACTACCTTCTCCACTAGCATTGCCACTTTCAGTGACCTGTGTACCTGTGCATCCAGATCCCTTTGCCTATCAATACTCTTAAGGGTTCTGCCATTTACTGTATATTTCCTATCTGTATTAGACCTTCCAAAATGCATTACCTCACATTTGTCCGGATTAAACTCCATCTGCCATCTCTCTGCCCAAGTCTCCAACTGATCTATATCCTGCTGTATCCTCTGATGGTCCTCATCGCTATCCGCAAATCCACCAACCTTTGTGTCGTCCGCAAACTTACTAATCAAACCAGTTACATTTTCCTCCAAATCATTTATATATATATATATATATATATATATTACAAACAGCAAAGGTCCCCGCACTGATCCCTGAGGAACGCCACTTGTCACAGCCCTCCATTCAGAAACACACCCTTTCACTGCTACCCTCTGTCTTCTTTGACCGAGCCAGTTTTGTATCCACCTTGCCAGTTCACCTCTGATCCCATGTGACTTCACCTTCTGCACCAGTCTGCAGTGGGGGACCTTGTCAAAGGCCTTTTACTGAAGTCCATGGAGACAACATCCACTGCCCTACCCTCATTAATCATCTTTGTCACTTCCTCGAAAAACTCGATCAAGTTCGTGAGACATGACCTCCCCTTCACAAAACCATGTTGCCTCTCACTAATACGTCCACTTATTTCTAAGTGGGAATAAATCCTGTCTCAAAGGATCCTCTCCAATAATTTCCCTACCACTGATGTAAGGCTCACCGGCCTATAATTACATGGATTATTCTTGCTACCCTTCTTAAACAAAGGAACAACATTGGCTATTCTCCAATCCTCTGGGACCTCCCCTATAGTGGAGATGCCGGCGTTGGACTGGGGTAAGCACAGTAAGAAGTCTCACAACACCAGGTTAAAGTCCACCAGGTTTATTTGGTAGCACAAGCCACAAGCTGCTCCTTCATCAGGTGAGTGGGAGTTCTGTTCACAAACAGGGCATATAAAGACACAAATTCAATTTCCAAAATAATGGTTGGAATGTGAGTCTATACAGGTAATCAAGTCTTAAAGGTACAGACAATGTGAGTAGAGAAAGGGTTAAGCACAGGTTAAAGAGATGTGTATTGTCTCCAGCCAGGACAGTTAGTGAGATTTTGCAAGCCCAGGCAAGTCGTGAGGGTTACAGATGGTGTGACATGAACTCAGGATCCCGGTTGAGGCCGTCCTCATGTGTGCGGAACTTGGCTATCAGTTTCTGCTCAGCGATTCTGCGTTGTCGTGAAGGCCGCCTTGGAGAACGCTCACCTGAAGATCAGAGGCTGAATGCCCGTGACTGCTGAAGTGTTCCCCAACAGTGATAGCCAAGTTCCGCACACATGAGGACGGCCTCAACCGGGATCCTGGGTTCATGTCACACTTTAACCTCTCTCCACTCACATTGTCTGTACCTTTAAGACTTGATTACCTGTAAAGACTCCCATTCCAACCATTATTTTGTAAATTGAGTTTGTGTCTATATATGCCCTGTTGGTGAACAGAACTCCCACTCCACCTGATGAAGGGGCAGCACTCCGAAAGCTATTGGCTTTTGCTACCAAATAAACCTGTTGGACTTTAACCTGGTGTTGTGAGACTTCTTACTGTGACCTCCCCTGTAGCCAGTGAGGATGCAAAGATTTCTCTCCAGGTCCCAGCATTTTCCTCCCTTGCCTGTCTCAGTATTCTGGGGTATATCCTATCAGGCCCTGGGGACTTGTCTACCTTAATGTTTCTCAAGAACCCTAATACCACCTCCTTTTTGATCTCAACATGACTCAAACTATCTACACATCCTTTCCCAGACTCATCATCCACCAAGTCCTTCTCTTTGGTGAATACTGACACAAAGTACTCATTTAATACCTCGCCCATTTCCTCTGGCTCCACGCATAGATTCCCTCCCCTGTCCTTGAGTGGGCCAACCCTCTCCCTGGCTACCCTCTTGCTCTTTACATATGTGTAAAAAGCCTTGGGATTTTCCTTAATCCTGCTGGCCAATGCTTTTTCGTGACCTCTTTTAGCCCTCCTTACTCCTTGCTTAAGTTTCTTTTCTACTTTCCTTGTATTCCACACTTGCTTCATGTATTCCCAGCCTCCCAGCTTTGACAAATGCTTCCTTTTTCTCTTTAACTAAGCTCACAATATCTCTCGTTATCCAAGGTTCCCAAAACTTGCCATACTTATCCTTCATCCTTACAGGAATGTGCCGTTCCTGAATCCCTATCAACTTACACTTGAAAGCCTCCCACATACCAGATGTTGATTTGCCCTCAAACATCTGTACCCAATCTACATTCTTCAGTTCCTGCCTAATATTGTTGTAATTAGCCTTCCCCCAATTTAGCACCTTAACTTGAGGATTACACTTATCTTTATCCATCAGTACCTTAAAACTTACTGAATTGTGGTCACTGTTCCCGAACTGCTCCCCTACTGAAACATCGACCACCTGGCTGGGCTCATAGGTTCTATAAAGAAATTGGTTTAGGTTGGAGGGTCACAGTTATTTTTTTTTTTTAACTGGTCGGTGCAACATCGTGGGCCGAAGGGCCTGTTCTGCGCTGTAATGTTCTATGTTCTATGTTCTATTACCCAATGATGTGGAGATGCCGGCATTGGACTGGGGTAAACACAGTAAGAAGTCTAACAACACCAGGTTAAAGTCCAACAGGTTTATTTGGTAGCAAACACCACTAGCTTTCGGAGCGCTGCTCCTTCATCAGGTGGAGTGGGAGATCTGCTCACAAACAGGGCATACAGAGACACACACTCAATTTACAGAATAATGATTGGAATGCGATTCTTTACAGCTAATCAAGTCTTAAAGGTACAGACAATGTGAGTGGAGAGAGCATGAAGCACAGGTCAAAGAGATGTGTATTGTCTCCAGACAGGACAGCTAGTGAGATTTTGCAAGTCCAGGCAAGTTGTGGGGGTTACAGATAGTGTGACATGAACCCAAGATCCCGGTTGAGGCCGTCCTTGTGTGTGCAGAACTTGGCTATCAGTTACAAATGTAACTAAAAGATTTTAAGTTGACCAAAAGTTATTGTAATGTGGATTTTTACAAATTGCTAAAGGTGGGGGAGAAAAGCGGTTGAATTGGAAATAATTGCTGATTTCTTCAATTAGGATTCACTCTGGTAATCTGTCCATTAATCTCGCTGATGGAGGATCAACTAATGGTCCTAGAACAATTAGGCATCCCATCTGCCATGCTGAATTTCAACAGCACTAAGGTAAGAAAGAGAAAGCTTGTGTTTACATATTGCCTTTCACATGCTTAGGACATCCTGAAGTGCTTCACAGCCCATGAATTACTTTAGGGTACAGCCAGATTACATGCCAAATCCCACAAAGAAGCAATGAGGTAAGGGGCCAGATTGTGCCGTAGAAATAAAGGTAATTGTAGATGGAGTTTAATCCGGACAAATGTGAGGTAATGCATTTTGGAAGGTCCTGTGCATGTAGGAATTATGCAGTAAATGGTAAAACCCTTAGGAGTATTGACGTGTAGAGAGATCTGGGTGTACATGTCCACCGATCACTGATAGTGGCAATGCAGGTGGATAAGGTAGTCAAGAAGGCACATGGCATGCTTGCCTTTATCATTCAGGGCATTGAGTATAAAAATTGGCAGGTCATGCTGCAGTTGTACAGAATCTTAGGTAGTCCTCATTTGGAATATTGTGTACAATTCTGCTCGCCACACCATCAGAAGGATGTGAATGCTTTGGAGAGGGTACAGAAGAGGTTTACTAGGATGTTTCCAGGTCTGGAGGGTATTAGCTATGAGGAGAGGTTGGATAAATTCGGTTTGTTCTCACTGGAACAACAGAGGTTGAGGGGTGACCTGATAGAGGTTTACAAGATGGCGGAATTTAAGGGGCGTCTCGACAAATACATGAATAGCATGGGAACGGAAGGATATGGACTCCGTAAATGCATATGGTTTTAGTTCAGGCAGGCATCATGATCGGCGCAGGCTTGGAGGGCCAAACGGCCTGTTCCTATGCTGTACTGTTGTTTGCTCTAATGCCAACAATTGCTCAATGTTATTAAAGTGTAAATCGAACTACATGTGTGGTTAAACGAGAAAATCATAAAGTTGCTCCCCGAGCTTCACTTCAGGAAGCTTTGCTACATCGGTATCTTGCTGAAAGATTCCAGATGGAAACATGTGGAATATCACCTCTGTATTGCATGATAGATAGATCAGTATAAGTACCCTTTTTAATGGCATGATGAATCGTAACTGGCTGCTGAACAACCTCTCTGGCTCTGAAAATCCTGAAAATTACAAATGTGGACTTTCATTCCTTATTATTTTAACTATTTAGCGATTTACTAAAAGGGTTTAAATTAAAAATGGTTTACTTTTCTATCGTTCTACTTCTCTTAATTTAGTCCTTTTTCTTTGTCTCTGCTTTTTACATTGATTTCACATTGAATTACAGATTCTGACACAATGTACTGATTATTCCGCAATGTACTTTGACAATACATCCACCTTGTTGGCTAAGGAGGGACACAGTTGCTTGCCCTGCTCACACATGCCCTAGATTTTCCCTGGAGGACACAGTGATTTTGGGAAAATTGAGTGACACAAACTTACAATGCAAAAGCACATACAAGTCTATGGGCAACTGCAGACATAATAAACGGTTGCGTTGTTAGTTCACTGCTAACCGCTATGCTTTATTGATGTTGGCTGAGAGGCAAACTTTGACAAGGACATTGGAATAGTCCACTGCTTTTCTCCCAATAGAACCATGCAATCTTTTACATCCATTGAAAATGAAATGCATTTTGAGGAGTTGGTTATCTTTGTAACAAATTACAAATGTTAAGAATTGTTTTCATGAGATGAGCAATGTTGTTAGGCTGAGTGTCAGGAGTGGAGATGCTGGCAAACCTTGCTGTGATTGTATTTTTACTCTTTTTTTAAGTGTAACCCTCTAGCATACCCTTGCCAAAATTTGAACCAGCCTCATTTGTGTAAGGGCAGTTTCAGCGTGCCTCCTTTCCAATTATGTTTTCCTATTTTCCTTGACTGGCTCTTCTACCTATGGACCTTAGTCCAAAACAATGTCATCACCTGTGACTGACACTTGCACACAATCATTTAAATGAATCTGACCTGGTCTTAGAGTCATAGACGTTTGCAGCATGGAAACAAGCCCTTCGGCCCAACTTGTCCATGCCGCCCGGTTTTTACCACTAAGCTCGTCCCAATTGTCCGCTGTGTTCTTATTGGTCTGTCCCTCTCTTATTTTTTTCTTTTTGTAGGCTGCATAGTGTGTACCATGATATGCAAATGCCATACATAAACCACTATTCTCTCTCTTTTGCTAATGTCACAAGTTGCTGATCAAAGCAGGCATCATGCTTGTCAAGATTCAGACTGTGCCATAGAATTCTTACAGTACAAAGAAGCCATTTGGCCCATCGAGTCGGCACCGACCCTCGAAAGAGCATCCCACCCAGACCCTCCCCTCCGCCCTATCCTTGTATCCCCATGCATTTACCATGGATAATACACATAACATACCCATGTTTGGACAATAACTGGCAATCTAGTATGGTCAATCAACCTAATCCGCACTCCTTTAGACTGTGAGAGGAAACTGGAGCACCTGGAGAAAACACACACACACACTGGGAGAACGTGCAAACCCCACACAGACAGTGATCCAAGCCGGGAATCGAACCCTGGCGCTGTGAGGGAGCAGTGCTAACCACTGTGCCACCGTGCTGCCCCTAGAAGGAAAAAACAGTATCAGATTCAGAGTGAAGTATCGTGTGATAATCTAACACCGTGTCTTCATTGCGTGTCTGTTTCCAGTTGTAAACAAATATTTTCTGCAGTTAACGGTATGAGACATAATCACAGCAGCCTTGCACCACCTTCATAGGATATTCTTTTCAGAATCTTTCAGGCTGGTCCAGTGGCATTGCTATTTGAGTTTAACCCAAAGTTAAACGTTTATTTATTAGTCACAAGTAAGGCTTACATTAACACTGCAATGAAATTACTGTGAAATTCCCCTAGTCGCCACACTCCGGCGCCTGTTTGGGTCAATGCACCCTAACCAGCACGTCTTTCAGAATGTGAGAGGAAACCGGAGCACTCTGAGGAAACCACGCAGTCACGGGGAGAACATACAAATTCCACACAGCGACCCAAGCCAGGAATCAAACCCGGGTCCCTGGCGCTGCGAAGCAGCAGTGCTAACCACTGTGCCACCACGCTGCCCTGCGGTTGACAATTAGATCTTTGCTGGTAATACTGAGCTTTTTGCACACGCTCATTGCTGACTGACTCCCGTTCCAGTTTGAACATCCACAAAGAGACCTTGAGCACTCTAAAATGAGAAAAACAATGTAGGCAGCAAATGTGTCCTGAAAATTATGTTTGAAGTTCTGCTAGCTAATTGCTGCTGAGGATATATTTGACTTGCTAACCTCTATTTTCGAAAGGAGGTTTGTTACCATGTCCACCATGTGACATTTGGCTTCCGTTGTACTGTAATTATTTTCTCCCTCGCAGGAGCATATAAAGTGGGTCCATGACGAAATGCTAAACAAGTCCTCTAAGTTGAAGCTCCTGTATGTGACCCCAGAGAAGATTGCTAAAAGTAAAGTCTTCATGTCCAGGCTGGAAAAGGCGTACCACGCGGGTTGCCTGGCCCGTATTGCTGTCGATGAAGTTCATTGCTGCAGTCAGTGGGGTCATGACTTCAGGCCTGGTGAGTACTAACGTCTTGGTGTTGGAAGATCCTTGATAGTGGTCTCCATCCAGTTGATCAGACTGGGGAAGACTGGGGTTTTGCATTTAAACTATGTAAGAGTCGGAATAGATTGGATGTTAGGCAGCTTCTCTTTTCCCAGAGAGTGGTGAACCTCCAGAATGCATTGCCAGCTGTGAGGTGTGGTCGTTGACTTTCTGCATCACCTTCAAGAGGGAGATGGATGGGTTCCTCGCTGAGGCAGAGATTGCTTCATGAGGAAGGAGAGTGTCTTTATGTTTGATGTTTGATCCTTGGCGTCTTTGAATTAGTTTTGGTTACCTGGAAGTGGGGGTGGGGTGGTCAGAGAGGGAATTTTCAGAGTATTTTCCTCTCAGGATATCACATGGCTGTGTGAAGGGATGAGGTGGTGTTTAGTCGTGATGCTGCAATGGGCAGGCTAGATGGAGCAGTGGGTCTTTTTTTAATGTGTTAGTTTTCTATGTACTTCTATCTTCAGATGTCCCAAAAGGGGAAAGAACATCTACAGCTTTGAACTTTATATAATGGGTTTATGTCACGCATTGAAATTAGTTGGAAATTAGTATTACTCAAAATTCCACGTTAGGAAGGAACTTGCATTTTATTGCAATCTCTGGGCATCTCAAAACACCCCGTCCCTGGTGAAGCGAAACAATTTTTGCTGCATAGATAAATGCTGCAGCCAATTTGAGCACAGCAAGATCCCACAAAGCAAATGAGATGGATTACCGGCAAGCCTGTAATTGTTGGGCGGCGTTTTGTTTTTAGTTTGGAGGAGGATAAAGATTTCCTCTAAGTGCGTTTAGCGATAAACTTTAAACCTTGTTGCCTCCAGACTACAAGAGCCTCGGTATCCTGAAGCGCCAGTTCCCAAATACTCCACTGATTGGATTGACAGCAACTGCGACAAACAATGTCTTGGAGGATGTGAAGAAGATACTGTGCGTTCCGAAATGCCTCATGTTCACAGCTTCCTTTAACAGACCCAATCTGTTTTATGAGGTACCTAAAATGCACTGAGATATTGAACAACTTTCACATTTGTTTTATATGTTCATGTTAATAGGTGTTGGTTTCACTTAAATTTTCACAATATGAGTCAAATGCTTTCAAATTTAACACTATATAATAAACCATGTTCTTAATACTTTCAGGTTGGAGGGTAGTGAGTTTTCTAAATTGTAGCTGGCCTGGGCGGCACTGTAGCACAGTGGTTAGCACTGTTGCCTCATAGTGCCAGGGACCTGGGTTCAATTCCCAGCCTGGGTCACTGTCTGTGCAGAGTCTGCACGTTCTCCCTGTGCCTGCGTGGGTTTCCTCCAGGTGCTCCGGTTTCCTCCCACAGCCTGAAAGATGTGCTGGTTAGGTGCATTGGCCGTGCTAAATTCTCTCTGTGTACCCGAACAGGCACCGGAATGTGGCGACGAGGGGATTTTCACAGTAACTTCATTGCAGTGTTAATGTAAGCCGACTTGGAACAATAATAAGTAAACTTTAAGCTGTGTAAACTATTTTGCAATGGGTTTAAAGGAGTGGGATTGGGGGGAGGGGTGGTAGGATTTTACTAGGGGTTCTCTACCTCCAACCAGCTCTTCCCTCTCCCTCTCCCTCTCTTCCCTCTCCCTCTCTTCCCTCTCCCTCTCTTCCCCCTCCGTCCGGCCCCCTCCCCCCCCCGTCCGGCCCCCTTCCCCCCCCCCCGTCCGGCCCCCTCCCCCCCCCCGTCCGGCCCCCTCCCCCCCCCCCCCCCCCGTCTGGCCCCCTCCCCCCCCCCCCCCCCCCCGTCCGGCCCCCCCCCCCCCCCCCCCCGTCCGGCCCCCCCCCCCCCCCCCCGTCCGGCCCCCTCCCCCCCCCGTCCGGCCCCCTCCCCCCCCGTCCGGCCCCCTCCCCCCCCCGTCCCGGCCCCCTCCCCCCCCCCCCCCCCCCGTCCGGCCCCCTCCCCCCCCCCCCGTCCGGCCCCCTCCCCCCCCCCCCCCGTCCGGCCCCCTCCCCCCCCCCCCGTCCGGCCCCCTCCCCCCCCCGTCCGGCCCCCTCCCCCCCCCCGTCCAGCCCCCTCCCCCCCCCCGTCCGGCCCCCTCCCCCCCCCCCCCCCCGTCCGGCCCCCTCCCCCCCCCCCCCCCCCGTCCGGCCCCCTCCCTCCCCCCGTCCGGCCCCCTCCCCCCCCCCCGTCCGGCCTCCTCCCCCCCCCGTCCGGCCTCCTCCCCCCCCCGTCCGGCCCCCTCCCCCCCCGTCCGGCCCCCTCCCCCCCCGTCCCGCCCCCTTGCTCCCCCCCCCGTCCCGCCCCCTTGCTCCCCCGTCCCGCCCCCTCCCCCCACCCCGCCCCCACCCCGCCCCCTTGCTCCCCCGTCCCGCCCCCTCGCTCCCTCCTTCCTATCTCGCCCTCTCCCTCAAGTCTCGCCCCCTCCCTCAAGCCTCGCCCCCTCTCTCCCGTCTCGCCCCCTCCCTTCGTCTCGCCCCCTCCCTCCCTCCCCTCTGTCCCCTCTCTCCCGTCTCGCCCCCTCCCCTCTCTTCCATCTCGCCCCCTCCCTCCCACCCTTCCCTCCCGTCTCGCCCCCTCGCTCCCTCCTTCCTATCTCGCCCCCTCTCTCCCTCCCTCCCCACCGTCTCTCCCCCTCCCTCCCTCCTTCCCCCCTTCCCCTCCCATCCCCTCCCTCCCGTCTCACTCCCTCCCTCCCGTCTCACCCCTGTCCCTCCTCCCCGCCGTCCCGTCCCTCCCGTCCCTCCCTCCCTCCCCCCCTCCCCAATCTGAACTCTTAAACATCCCTGATGTTATTTGTTGCAACATGTCTAGGCCCTGAGCTCTGGAACACCCTTCCTAAACCTCTCCGCCTCTCTGCCTCACTTTCGTCCTTTACGACATTCCTCAATGCTTGTCCCTTTGACCAAGCATTTGATCATCGGCCCCAATATCTCCTTATGAGGCTTAACGTCTTTTTTTTTTGTTTTAAAATGCTTCTGTGAAGCATCTTAAGATGTTTTATTATTATATATAGAAATATACTTGTTATTACAAATGTTTGAAGTGTTCTTGGTTATTTTTGTATAGTAGGGATCTCGGGGGTATGAGTTGACCTGCAAGCGATTCTCAGTGTTTACTACTTGTAATTTCCTTCATTTCGCAGATTCGGCAAAAACCATCCAGTTTTGAAGCCTGCATTGAAGATATGGTGAGGATCATCAACGGACGTTACAAAGGAAAATCAGGTTTCTCGTTTTTATATTGAACTACAACAACCAAACCTCCTAACTTTCCTCTCCAACCAAGCACCCATCTGATGAAATGTCGCCATGTCATCAATTCCTTTCTTAAATCCACATTCACTTGTTGACTTTGGAAGACTGGCACACTTGAAAGGACTTGGCCATCATTTTCCATTCTTGTCCTTGCTCAATACCCTGGTCAGTTTAGCTCAATTGGCTGGACAGCTGGTTCATGATGCAGAGCGATGCCAACAGTGCGGGTTCAATTCCTGTACTGGCTAAGGTTATTCATGAAGTAGCACCTTCTCAACCTTGCCCCCTGCTTGAGGTGTGGTGATCCTCAGGTTAAATAACCACCAGTCAGCTCTCCCCCCTTAAAGGGGAGAGTGGTCTATGGTCATCTGAGTACGGGAATTGAACCTGTGCTGTTGGCATTGAGATAAAGGAAGAGGCAGGTTTGTGAATCAAAGGTGCAAACAATGAAGTCCAGAAGAGTAAGCAGCAAGTTCTGTGAACAGCTGAAACAAAAGGGGAAAGATGGTTTAAAATCCCTGCTTTAGACACCATACACTCCAGGGTGATGTCTAATTGGAAACCTATGGGATCGGCCCTAAACAGCCATGGAATAGCCTGCAATACCTTTGACATACTTCACTTGGGTCAGTTTATCCTGGAAAATGATACCATGGAGTTTAAACCGATCTGGGAATCAGAAACAGATGGGACTATTCAGATGGACTTTCAAACAGTTAGCACTGGCATGATGATTGAAAAGGCTGCCTCTTGTGCTGCCAGAATAGTGTGCTCAAATCCAGATGTTTTGGCAGATAGTCCTGGAAAATAGCCTGCAGAGATTTTAACACATGTTCAAGTAAAACCCTGTTAGGCTTAACCAGCAGGATCCTTTAGTAGATACTAACATGGGCAAGTTTTAAGGTAACTATGGTTAGTGGATGGGGAGTCCAGGCATTTGAAACATTTCCAGCTTCCCCCTCTCTCATTGCTGCTTCCTATCTGTGGGTTTCTTCTCTTGCTAATCAGATTCTCCTTCCTTACCTTCCAATCCTCTCAAAATCACTGATGTTACTTGTCAGAAGCATGTTCTGGAAATTTTCTGGTTATGGCTGCAATGATATTTCAAATTTCTTCTGCTTTCCAATATTCCTTGGGTTGCTGTATCTAATGTGCCGCAAGGTGCATTTCCACTCGTACCCCGTGCAATCTGAACTGTCATTTTGATTCTGCTCACTTTCCCTCCAGGAATCATCTACTGTCTATCTCAGAAAGATACTGAACAGGTCACCATTAGTCTGCAAAAGCTTGGCATTGCGGCTGGGTGTTACCACGCCAACATGGAGGCGACTGCGAAGAGTAAAGTTCATAAGGACTGGACTTTAAACAAAATAAAGGTCAGGTAAAATTAGAACTATTGTGAAAAGCTTTGCGTAGAATAGAATCCCTACATTGGTGCTCTACAACCAATAAAATCCTTTTGAAATGCAGTTATTTGTAATGTAGGCAACGTGGCAGCCAATTTGCATACAGCAAGGTCCCACAAGCTGTAATAAGATTACTTGATTCTCTTTGTTATGAGGTTGGTTGAGGGATAATTATTGGTCAGGACACTGGTGAGATTCCTATGCCCTTTGAAATAGCACTATGAAATCTTTTCTCTCCATCTGAGAATGTAAACGGGCTTTAGTTTCATGTTTCATCTGATGATAATAGCGAGATGATAATCGTGTGAGTCCTACAATAGGTTTAAGCTCATTTATTATTGTCACAAGTAGGCTTACATTAACACTGCAATGAAATTACTGTGAAAATCCCCTAGTCGCCACACTCCGGCGCCTGTTTGGGTACACTGAGAATTTAGCATGGTCAATGCACCTAACCAGCATGTCTTTTGGACATGTCTGTGGGAGGAAACTGGAGAACCCAGAGGAAACCCATGCAGACACGGGGAGAGCGTGCAAACTCCACACAGACAGTGACCCAAGCCGAGAATCAAACCTTGGTCCCTGGTGCTATGAGGCAGCAGTGCTAACCACTGTGCTGTGGATATTCCACTCATTCAGATTAGCACCCGAGCACTGACTGTGAAGAAAGCCCCTTATATCCATGTGAAATGATCTGTGGAACAGGTGGAAGTGGTTATAAATTCTGCAGTTGTTTCTTTAGGCATTCATTTACATAGGAAATATCTGCACTGGAAAAGATATAGTCATGCACCTAACCTTTTGCCATACAAGACTAAGGAGGTCATGTTGAACTTATATAAGACCCAGTTAGATCTCATCTGGAGACTGCATTCAGTTCTGGGCACCACACTTGAGAAAGGATGTGAAGTAGCTGGAGAGGATACAGAGGAGATTCACAAGGATGATTTTTGGGATAAAGAACTGTCGATGTAATGATGGATTGGAGAGGTTGAGACTTGTTTCCTTGGACTAAAGAAGGCTGAGGGGAGACTTGATAGAGGTATTCAAAATCTGGGGTATGGACAGGGTAAACGGTGAGAAACTTACCTCTCGAGAGCATCAAGAATTCGAGGGCAGAGATTCAAAATATTTGGCAAAAGGAGTAAAAGTGATGAGGGAAAGTGCTTTCACCTGTGTGTGGTTGAAGTATGGAACAACTTCCTGAGAGGGTGGTGAGATAGATTTGATTGAGATATTCAAAGGAAATTGGATTGCTATCTGAAAAGAAGGAATGTGCAAGGTTACAGGAATAAGGCAGGGGAGTGGGACTGTGTAGAATGTACTTTCAGAGAACCAGTGCAAACTCGATGGACTGAATGTCCCCCTTCTGCACTATAATGGCGCTGTGATATTGTTTGATTTACAACGTAGGAGGATGCATTTTTGGTTCTGATTTAAGTGTTTCCTTTCTCAGGTTGTCGTGGCAACAGTGGCGTTTGGTATGGGCATCGACAAAGCTGATGTACGATTTGTGCTTCATCAGACCCTCAGTAAATCCATGGAGAATTACTACCAAGAGAGTGGGCGAGCAGGTAGAGTATCGGAAAAGATTCCTGAATTAGGGACTATGACGATCACAAATCAGACGTCGGGACTTTTTTTATAAATCTATTGCTCAATTTTAAATATCTCCATAGAATCATAAAATTTACAGCGCAGGTGGAGACAATCTTTGGCTCTGTTTCTGTTTCCCTGCTCTGCACCACATCCTCTCTGTTCACATATCCATCCAGTTCCTTTTTGAATGTGATGCTTTCTTTCTCCACAATCACTTTATGCTCTAATGACCCTCTTTGTGAAAAATAAATCTAATTTTTATCTTCATGTTCTGATGCTAATCCTATATCTACGCCCTCTTGTTCACCATATTTTTTTTCAATAATCAGGATTATATTGTGGAGAGGGCTAGAATGTGTTAACCTCTGGCTTAAAGGCCCTTATTAAGCATATGATTCTGTTGCCTTTGGAACTCATGATAAATATGAAATAAAAACAGCTGGATGTTCATTGGTCCATGTTCTTTAAAGCCAAGTGTTAAACTTTCTTACAGGGAGTTCTTTGTTATTTCAATTAAAGTTTAAAGTTTATTTATTAGTGTCACAAGTAGGCTTACATTAACACTGCAATGAAGTTACTGTGAAAATCCCCTAGTCGCCACACTCAGGCGCCTGTTTGGGTAACGCTGAGGGAGAATTTAGCACGGCCAATGCACCCAACCAGCATGTCTTTCAGACTGTGGGAGGAAACTGGAGCACCCGGAGGAAACCCACGCAGACACGGGGAGAACGTTCAAACTCCAATTATAGATTTAATCAGAATTTGTAATCCGGTGTAATTGCCACCACTTGCAGCATCCACACTTGGCAGAAGCAACCTCCTACAATGGGTGGCACTGGCCATTTCCATAACTAGGTATCAATTCCAAAAGTTCTCCTCATAATGTATTATCACACTAACTGTTCCAAGCAGTGCAATCAGGTACTCACAGGTTTAAAAGGCTCTGCTGATTTTATGTAAATTTGGGTCTTCAATTAGCTGTTGCACCTGAGTAAAGTAAGATTAACTTAATGATAAAATTCTGGTTGCAACCACTAACAATTAGAGGCAGTTGCTAAGTGAGATTCCATTCTTTTTAAAAGGATGCTGGTTACTTAGCTTTTTGGTTTTGTTATGTAGTCACATAAGCAGGCAAACTGCATTAACATCAACATGTTCACTTTTCATGATGGAAACAGCACCTGTAGACACATTTCCCATCCCTGAGTCCTGTTTATTTCTTCCTCTTGTGCAGCCAGTGACTTAATGCTTTGTTATGGCTTCTCTGCTATCGATAGACATGTTTGGTATCAGTGTTAATATCAAGATGGAAGTTTGATGAGCTACTCGACACTTATAACATGCAGGCTCTTTCTTTGCTGCCCCCCCCCCCCCCCCCCCCCACCACCACCCCTCCATTCCTTGCTATGCTTAGTAAGATAGATCATAATGTTACTGTTCCCTGGCTGAGATCAGCCAGCATGAATTAGACTGATGTCAAACCCAGGCAGCATCTTGTGCAGTTAAGTAAGTTTGGTGTGGTTTGATTTGATTTAATATTGTCACATGTATTAACATACAGTGAAAAGTATTCTTACGCGCTACACAGGCAAAGCATACCGTTCATACAGAAGGAAACGAGAGAGTGCAGAATGTAGTGTTACAGTCATAGCTAGGGTGTAGAGAAAGTGACTGGGATGGAGACATCTTTCAATCAAAAGGATCTATTAGAAACCTAACTCGCCTCTTCTATATTTTCCAGGTCGAGATGACCTTAAAGCCGACTGTATTCTGTACTATGGGTTTATGGATATCTTCAGGCAAAGCACAATGGTGGTCATGGAGAATGTAGGACAACAGAAACTTTATGAGATGGTGGCGTACTGTCAGGATTCAAGAAGGTGCATTTTTAACTAGCTGGTCAATCGTTCTGTCCTCTTTATCTCTTTTGTTTAAAGAGTTGCTTTCGGAACACCCACCTTGTCTCAATACTCAGACATTGGACCCTCATCTGGGAGGTCCCCATTGAAATCCAAATCTCTAATGGTCTTTGCTAATTATAGAGAAACTGTACTAATTTCTGCCTGGTGATCTTGGTGTGGAAGGACTATAGGGAGGTATATTCCTTAATTTCTTTTTAAAATTTTATTCCATTCTTAAGCACATGATCAGGTGAGCCTGTAATCCATCTCCTTGCTCCAAAAACCAATTTGAATTCAAACTGAATCCAATTCAAGGTCCCCACAAGAGAGACAAACAAGATCCAAGCTGACAAGAAAAGGCATTGCACTTGGTCTTGGGCTTGATCTTAGCCAAAAGGCATAATATATTCCTCAATGTTATTTTGCTGTGTATACAGTGGGGGAAGTGTATTGAGATGGACAGAAAACTGGCTGGCAGAGAGGAAACAAAAAGTAGGAATTAATGGGTGCTTTTCAAATTGGCAGGCACTGACTAGTGGGGTGTTCCAGAGATCAGTACTGGGACCCCAGCTATTCACAATATATATTAATGAAGGAACAAAATGTAACGTCTCAAAGTTTGCAGATGATACCAAGTTGGGTGGAAGATGAACTGTGACGAGAGTGCAGAGATCCTTCAGCATGATCTGGACAGGTTGGGTGAGTGGGCAAATCAATGGAAAATGCAGTATAATTTGGATAAATGTGAGGTTATTCCCTTGGAAGCAAAAACAAGAAGGCGGATTACTGGATAAAAGCAAATTACTGCGGATGCTGGAATCTGAAACCAAAAGAGAAAATGCTGGAAAATCTCAGCAGGTCTGTCAGCATCTGTAAGGAGAGAAAAGAGCTGACGTTTCGAGTCCAGATGACCCTTAGTCAAAGCTTTGACTGAGGTTTTCCAGCATCTTCTCTTTTGGTTGAAGGCAGATTACTACCTGAAAGGCTGTAAATTGGGAGAGGGGAATGTGCAGCAGGACCTGGGTGTCCTTGTGCACCAGCCGCTGAAGATCAGCCTGTAGGTGCCGTAGGCGGTAAAGAAGGCAAATGGTAAGTTGGCCTTCATTGTGAGAGATTTTGAGTACAGGAGCAGGGATGTGTTGCTGTGATTATACAGGGCCTTGGTGAAGCCACATCTGGAATATTGTGTGCAGTTTTGATCTCCTTTTCTGAGGAAGAATGTTCTTGCTCTCGAGGGAGTGCAGCAGAGGTTTACCAGGCTGATTCCGGGGATGGCGGGACAGATGTATGAGGAGAGATTGGCTAGGTTAGGATTGTTTTCGCTGGAGTTCAGATGAATGAGAGGGGGATCTCACAGAGACTTATAAAATTCTAATAGGATAAGACAGGGTAGATGCAGGGAGGATGTTCCCGATGATGGGAGTGTCCAGAACCAGGATCACAGTCTGAGGATTCGGGGTAGACCATTTAGGATGGAGATGAGGAGACATTTCTTCACCCAAAGAGTGGTGAGCCTGTGGAATTCATTACCACAGGAAGTAGTTGATGCCAAAACATTGAATGTATTTAAGAGGCAGCTGGATATAGCACTTGGGGCGAATGGAATCAAAAGTTATGGGGAGAAAGCAGGATTAGGCTATTGAGTTGGACGATCAACCATGATTGTGATGAATAGCGGAGCAGGCTCGATGGGCCAAATGGCCTCCTCCTGCTCCTATCTTGTATGTTTTTATGTTTCTATACTAAGATTTGTTCACAGCGTAACCTATATATTAACATGGTATATTCACACACATGCTCAGGTTACGTAGCTTGTTCACTGTAGTGAGTCAATGTGCTTCGTTCCCAGATGTCGACGTGTGCAGATAGCACAATATTTTGATGAAGTCTGGGATTCAACAAAGTGCAACAAGATGTGTGACAACTGCAACAATGCAACATGTAAGTACATCTCTGCATTTTCAGGTTCCAGTTTGTTTTTTTGAGATATTTCCTTCCTATATTCAAAATATCTTTCTGGTCGGAACTGTTAAGTACCTTGGGAACTTGTTGTGAAGTGACTGCATGTGACTACTGTGAAAGCGCACTGCTCATATCTTCCTTATTCAATAGGAAAATCCGTTCCAGTATCAACCAAAGAAATGCTCGTTTTTATCAATTGTATTTCTTGAGCAGAGTTTGGAAATAATTGTGCATCACTCTGTAGATTTCAGGGTATGGCTAAAACACGTAATTGGTCACGAAGGCATAACTGAGAAAATTAAAAAATAACTCGGAGCAGTCCTTGCAACATCGACATTATAAACTGGGGAAACGTCACGAGGGATTCAAGATCACTTCATTTAAAGCAAAACTGAAACATTAGTAATCCAGGCATTTATCACACCCTTAGAGTGTGTCGTACCCATGAATACTCATGCTGTGTTTTAGCTCTATTTATACTTTGAATTGTTCTGTTTTGGACAGTTATTGGTAGCGAGTTCTTTTTTCAGTCACCAGGCAGTAACGGGTGTGTCAATGTTTGGCCATAATTGAGACCTCTAAACATAAGATATATACAATTAACAGTGAAAAACGCTGTCCGGTAGTGTTGGACTGCTGGAAGATGGGATGTGTTCACCAATGCCCCTGTAAAACAGGCAGCACTTGACAGTATTTAAGAGGCAACCTGTAGCCAGTCACAGTAAAGTTAATGAAACAGAAAACACTGGAAGCACTCCGTGTCCCTGGAAAGGGAGCATGCAGTGTCTGCGGGTACCGTTGAGGCCTTCTGTGCCCATTGGGTCCCACAGGGACTGGGGTGCAATAGTAACTAACCCCTTTAATCACATTTTATTTATTTAATGTCACAGTAGGCTTACATTCGCACTGTAATGAAGTTACTGTGAAAATCCCCTACTCGCCACACTCTGATGCCTGTTCGGGTACACTGAGGGAGAATTTAGCATAGCCAATGTATCTAACCAGCACGACTTTCAGACTGTGGGAGGAAACCAGAGCACCCCTGTATGCTTTGTTTTTTTTTGTTTTGGGTGGTTCTCCCCCTTTAAAGGGCTGCTCATTTTACTTTCCTCTCAGTTTATTTGATTTGGTTTATTTGATTTGCCAAAAAGATTGGCAGCATGTGGAAAGAGGACCAGAATTAATTCAAGTCGATGACTTTCCATCAGTATATCACGGTAGAAGATTATAAAGCAGCTTCAATTTTATCTGTTCAATTGGGTTGCATCCTACTCTTTGGCAGCTCCACTCACCCACCAACAACCTGAAAGAGAACGGTTGAAATAGAAGTTAAATGTTGCTTAATAGCTTGGATTCAAACTCCCAGTTGGAAACTTAAGGCATTGGGGGATGTGGGAGAGAGTCGTTCTCAATGCACGAGCTGCTATTATGTAGGAGGGAATGGTAAGAGCTACTATTATATGGAGAGAGATTCTTTTTTACAATGGACAGAATAGTTTTCTATATAAAAATTAATATTATGTGGGAGAGAATAATTTTCTGTATCATCAATGCTTGAATGAAAAGTATTGTTTCGACTTGGAATTAAACTGCATTTAACATATTCTTGAAATTCAGTATCATATTTAATATTTATATTTGTTCAAACAAATAAACGGAAGTATAGTAACAGTCTGATTTAAATAAAAAGCAATCCTTTCTGATGCTGGGCTGCATCTGTTTTTCTCTTGTCTTGTAGCAAATGAGAAGGTGGATGTCACCAATTACTGTGCTGATCTGATCAAAATACTCAAGCAAGCTGTGCAGCTTGGTGAAAAGCTCACCCCACTGAAGTTAATCGAAGCCTGGAATGGGAAGGGCCCCTCCAAGCTGAGGGTGGCCTCCGTAAGCCCTCCAGATCTCTCCAGAAAAGAAATGGAAGAACTAATTGTGCATCTTCTTCTAGAGCAATACTTGAAGTGAGTATGTTGATTCTTTAGTAATTTTATAGTAAAGCAGTGGGAACATTGAAAATCTACTCGAACAATGGCAAGAATAAGGGGTTATAATTATTATGATGTGGAGATGCCGGCGTTGGACTGGGGTAAACACAGTAAGAAGTTTAACAACACCAGGTTAAAGTCCAACAGGTTTATTTGGTAGCAAAAGCCACACAAGCTTTCGGAGCTGCAAGCCCCTTCTTCAGGTGAGTGGGCGAACTCACCTGAAGAAGGGGCTGGCAGCTCCGAAAGCTTGTGTGGCTTTTGCTACCAAATAAACCTGTTGGACTTTAACCTGGTGTTGTTAAACTACTTATAATTATTAAACAGAGTCTGAAAACAGGGGCTTGATTACTGGAACAGAAAAGGTTAAGTGAGTTAAGGAAGCCAACTTGCTGAAAGTTAAGAACAGTTTTAGGAAGAGGAATAGGCCATTGAGCCCACTCCGCCTGTCAAGCCCGCTCTGCCATTCGGCCCGTTGAGCCCACTCCGCCATTCAATGTGATTGTGGCGGATCATCCACTTCAATGCCTTTTCCCAAACTATCCTCATAACCTTTTACATCGTTGGCATCTGGAAATCTGTCGATCTCTGCTTTAATCATGCTCGGGGACTGAATTTCCATAGCCCTCTGGGGTAGAGAATTCCAGAGATTAGCAATGCCTGAATAAAGTAATTTCTCCTCATCTCAGTCCGAAATGGCTTCCCCCTTATTGTGAAATTACGTCCCCTGGTTCTGAACTCCCCACCCAGGGAAAATACCTTCCCAGCATCTCCCCTGTCTATTCTTTTAATTATTTTGTAGATTTCAATGTAATCACCTCTCATCCTTTGAAACTCTAAAGAAGTTAAGAGTTTCCCTGATCTCACTTCATAAGACAGTCCTGCCATCTCGGAAACAAGTCTAATGAACCTTCATTTCACTCCCTCTATGGCAATAATATCCTTCCAAAGGTAAAGGGACCAAAACTGCACACAGTTCTTCAGGTTCAGTCGAACCAAGGTTCTAAGACCTCTCTACTACTGCACTCAACCCTCTTTCAATAAAGACCAACTTACCATTAGCCTTCCTAATTGCCTGCTGCACCTGCATGTTCGCCTTATTGACCAGAATACCCAGGTCCTTTTGTACATTCACACTTTCTAGTCTCTTACCATTTGAGAAATACTATGCACATCTGTTCCTTCCACTAATGTGGATAACCTCATATTTTTCCTCCTGCCGTTATATTCCATCTGCCATGTTCTTGCCCACTCGTTAAGGCTGTCAAAGTCCTCTTGAAACCACTTTGCATCTTCCTCACAACACACATTCCAACCTAGCTTTGTGTCATCTGCATCATGATTTACATCTAAATCATTGATCTATATTGTGAACATCTGGCACCCCAAAGTACTGATCCCTGCAGTACCCCTCTAGTCACAACCTGCCAGTGTGAGAATAACCCATTTATTCCTACTCTCTGTTTTCTGCCTGTTAACCAATCCTTACTCTGTATCAGTACCCCATGTGCTTTAGTTTTGCACACAAGCTTACTGTGGGGATTTTATAAAAATCTTCTGAGAATCCAAGTATACTACGCTCACTCCCCTTTATCAATTCTGTTAGCAACGTCCTCAAAAGTCTCCCAACAGGTCCGTCAAACATGGTTTCCCATTCATAAATCCATGTTGACTGTGCCCAACCAGATCATGATTAGCCAAGTGTTCATTTATCACATCCTTTATAATAGATTCTAGCATTTTCCCTACTACTGATGTAAGACTAACAGGTCTGTTTTCTATTTTCTTAAACAGTGGAGTGTTTTTTGCTATCTTCCAATCTGCAGGAACCATTACAGGATCTATAGAATTTTGAAAGATGATCACCAATGCATCCATTATCTCCTTGATCCACATCCCAGAGTGTTGAAAGAGGTAGCTATCAGGTCCCAGGGATTTATCAACCTTCAGTCCCGTTAACTTCTCCAATACAGCCTTCTTGTTAATACAAATTTCCTTCAATTCCTCACACTCCCTTGTCCTTTGGATTTCTAATCCTGGGAGATTGCTTGTATCTTCCTCTATGAAGACAGGCACAAATTAATCATTTAGTTTCTCTGCCATTTCTCTATTCCCCATTATAAATTCCCCAGACTCTGCCTGGAATGGACCCACATTTCTCTCGGCCAAATCTTGTTACATATCTATGGAAGCTTCTACACCCGTTTGAGATGGTAAATGGTATTGCCACTGGATGGCAGTTGAGTAACAAAGGGTTTGAGGGGGCAGGTGAAGTACTTTTACACAGAGGGTTATTAATGTGTAGAATGTGTTATCACAAGGTTACTGAGGCAGAAACTAGCGTAATTTAAAAGGCATTGGAAAGATATTTGAAAATGAGAGAGATGCTTGAGATGGAAATGGGATTAGTCAATAAGACAGCTGCAGTGGAAGAACTCAAGCACTTGGCACAATGGGCCAAATTGCTACTTCCTGTGCTCAAGTTTCTATGAGCCTTCATTTTCTGTTAAGATGAACTCAAATTAGTTTCAAATACATGTTTCTCTTCAATATAATGGAATCGCTGTTTGGTTTGCAGAGAAGACTTCAGCTTTACCGCATACGCCACAATTTCCTACCTGAAGGAGGCACCCAGGGCTAATCTGCTGAACGATAAGAAGCATGTCATTTCCATGCGTATAAAATCGAGAAGTAACAAGGTAATTGTGGAAGTATTAGTGCCAAACTGTGTAGCTTCAGAGTGGGAGAAGTGGAAAGAGCCATCACAAAGGTAGAGGAAGGCTGAGGCCTTTCTTCTGTACTCTAAATCTTAAAAGGAATTGTTGGCTGGATGCGGTTAACACTGGTTTTTCCACCCTCCTTAAATGTCCTAAGGAAGTGGTGGGACTTCTTGAACCGCTGCAGTCCCAGTAATGACGGTGTGCCCCAAATTGCATTTGATGCATTCTTCCAGTGATGATGAAACATTGGCACTGTATCCCTAAGTTGGAGTGGTGTTTGACTTGGATGTTATGCTGTTCCCAAGGTATTTCTGCTCACAGCAGTGATGGAGGTCATTGGGGAGGGAAGTATTCCGGACTTAACCGTAACAACTTGCTACAATGAATCCTGTCGATGTGCATACTGCATTACATGGTCCCCAGGGGGTGGTAGTCACGGGGCAGATGCAGGCTGGATAAGATGGATGTTGAGTTCAGGGCATTGGAGCTAATCAAATTGATTATTTTGTCCTAGTGTTGAGCTGCTCAAGTGTTATTGCAGCTGTACCCATCTAGGCCAGTAATGGGTAAAGCAGAACCCCCTCATACACAGATATAAGGCGTTTATTAGCTTGGGTAAAACGCTGGTGTGCAAACATTGATTGTACATTGAGAATTTAAGAGACCACCTCTCAATGTTCAATATCCAAATATCATTTAGTGTTGCTATTTAATTGATTCAGTGATCAGGCATTGTTGCCTTCTGTATTTGGTATTGGGGAGAAACTTGGATTAATGTCACTATAAATAACTAAAAAAATTGCTACTTTGTTTAACATTTGTTTTCAAGAGGTCAAACTCTCTTGGATTTACCAGGATGGTGCCTGGGATGGAACATTTTAAGTTATGAAGTGAAGTTGGATAGGCTTGGGTTGTTTTTGTTGGAGAAGACTGAGGGGCGACCTGATTGAGGAATACAAAATTATGAGACATGGACAGAGTGGATAAGGAGCAGCTGTTCCCCTTAGTTGAAAGGTCAGTCACGAGGGGACATAGGCTGAAGGTGAGGGTCAGGAGGTTTAGGGGGGATGTGAGGAAAAACCTTTTTGCCCAGAGGATGGGGACGGTCTGGAATGTGCTACCGGGAAGGTGGTGGAGGCGGGTTGTACCACATCCTTCAAAAAGTACCTGGATGAGCACTTGGCACATCATAACATTCAGGACTACGGACCAAGTGCTGGCAGATGGGACTAGGTGGGAGTTCAGGTGTTTCTAATGTGTGGGTGCAGACTCGGTGAGCTGAAGGGCCTCTTCTGCGCTATATGATTCCATGATTTATGTTCCATCTGTAGTTAGGTTCTCCGACTGAGGAAGAAGCAGAAAAAGTCAAACATCCTGAGGAGAAAGAGACCAGGAGTAAACGTAAACAGACTTCCACTGCAGACAAAGTAACCCCCAACAAGAAAAGCAAGGTGCCAGAGGATATACCAGTCACTCTGGACTGACTCGCCTCCACTATAACAGTAAGATATAGTTGACTGAATGTTTTCCAACACATCTCCTCATCCATCAAATGGTTAAAACAGCTTATGCTGGAATAAATATTTAAAATTAACATTTTTAATGCACTAGAGATCACGAGATTTTGTATCAATGAACAATTATTACTGTGTAGGGGTTTTTTCAGAGGCTAAGTATTGAGCTTAACTTTAGCTAATACAAAGTCTCGCGACTACAGTATCCTAGTGAAAGACGTTTCTTTATTGACCAATGTACACTGGGAGAGAAAGGGTTGGGCAGTCCAACACTTCTCTGAAGTGAGATCGCATCAGTAATGTAAATATATAATTTCCAAAAGTCATTTTATCCACCCTCTGGCTCATCATGAACCAGTCATCATTAGTAAAGATCATATACCTTGGCCAATTGCAGTTATTTCCTGGCAGCACCGGAATAATGAGTTCTCATGATTTCTGCCTATTTTTTCCATGGACACCTGTTGCCTGTTCCAGACTCTCTTATCTGGTTGAAGGCTTTGTCTATTCATTAAGCCGTCTGAGATCGCTAGCTTTGCCCTTGGCTTATGAATTTCCTGTTCATGAGGATTGTCTAGAGTCCATGCCGATAAGTGCTATGCTTCTGTGAATGTATTGTTATAAAGAACGTGGTTCACTTTAGTGAACTATTTTTCCATGATGTCTTAGAAGTCTGTGCTATTAGCCAAGCTATAACACACTTTTCAGAAATACATGTTTAAATTCTCTAACTGTGGTTATATGTGTTTCTATGCAGACAGTACCTCGGTAAAATATATGTATCGGACAGTCTGTGATTCTTCTCCTAAGTTAATTCACTCTGTTTCAATAGTCTTTGTTAGTGTTTTAGTCCCAGGGTATTTTGAAGTCCTCTAACATACTGTTTTCAATAGCACACTGTAAAGCCCTGTCTCATAAGGCAACTGAAAGCAGTGATGACGACTCCTGGTTATGGTCTTTTGAATGTTTCATTCACAATTTAGAAGAATAGACTGAAAAATAAATAATTCACTCAAGTAAACACATGCTCAATGTCGAAGTTACTCCCTAATGTACTTCGAGTGAGACGTGTAGGAAATGCAATAATAACCAAATGAAGAGGTGACTCAGTAGAGTGCATACCTCCTCCACACTGTATTAATTCAGTGTTATTACAAATACTCAGCTCTTACTTGAGGGTTTTTTTCCCGCCTAGTTCTTGCTCTGTACCTACCAAGCTGAAAACAGACATCTTTCTTACTAAAAGCTTCCACCTTGTTGAGGAGGCTTTAAGCTAATCCACATCCAACAACCTGCTTTGGAAACTCTGCTCATATTCTGACAGCTGTGACAAAGTGCACCTCAGCAGCTGAAGCAGTCCACAAAAACAGCAACATTCCAAATCAAACAACCTACAACATTCTTAAAGAAAAGTCATTTTGTCTTGTATCCCAATGTTAGCAGATCCTTTAAAAAGAATTCCAAGATCCCGATCCACATCATCACCAAAAACTAATCAGTTCTTCTTTGGGTCGTGCCCTATCTATATACTAAGTTTTGTTAAAACCTGTCCACTAGTTTTTGTGATGTATTGTTTGCAGACTAACAACCTAACACACAGGGGCTAAAGCGTTACCTCCACCAACCTTGAGTGGCAGAGTTAATTAATGATGAGGATAAATCCTCAATCCCACAGCCCCCGGCTGGGAAACAGCAGTCACATGGATCAGAAATGAGGATTACAGTTTTGCCATCTCATCCCTGATTGAGGGCAGTCCTCGTCAGGAGCAAAAAAATCATCTCTTTGTTCTTAACCCTGTCATCAGGAATTGGTAAGAATTGCTCAGTAACAAGACTCCTTTTAACTTTATCCGCAGGAAGAGACTGTTCCGTAAATGAGGCCGAAAAATAACTTTTTACGGAAGTGGAACAGAGCGTGAGGAGAAGAGAGATGCAGAAGATAATTTGAAAGCTTTCAGCGAAAGAATGCTTGCCAAGAAATCCTCAGCTGGAAAAACAAAATGTACAGAAGAGCCTACAATGCTGCAAAAAGTATGGGTAGCGATTACAGCTAACATGTTTCAGAGGCCCATAAAACTTAAAGGAAGGCTAGTTGTCTGCGATAACCTGCAATGTTACATGTTGTGATTATTGGGGAATTCAAAACTTTTGCGGGTTATTTTTAAAGTCAAAAATTTTTGCAATAATTGAGACCAGCAACGGAATGTTGAAAACCAATGCCTAATGACTTGAAAGTCACCTGCTAAGTACCAACACAAAAAATTGCTTCCCTCTTATGAGTGCAGCTAGGAACCTGAACAAGTCAGTGTGAGGAAACAAATGCATAAAACTCCCAGCCAAATGGAAGACGGCAGACAGAAAAGGATTCTTACCAAAAAGCAAGTTTAGCTTAATGTTTACTAAATGGGCACAGATGTTATTTCTGCTCTTCACTGCAATGTCTTTTCATCTAGGCAAATATAAAGATTTCACCTGAATGATATCATTTCTGACCACATGACAGTAGTTTTCAACTGGTGAATGTGTAGCTCCAGAAACTGATAAAACTGACTAAAGTCTTTTTTTTTTTGCAGTTCTTTTTTGTAAATAAATGCCTCAAAATATTACATTACATTACTGATTTAATTTTGCTCAAGGTAAAGTGGATCCAATTTTATTGTGTCAGCTGTCCATGTGAATTGTGGATCGTTCAGGGTGTCACAAAGTCATACAAAACCCTCACACTGCGACGCCGTGAAAGACAGGGCGGCACGGTAGCACAGTGGTTAGCACTGCTGCTTCACAGCTCCAGGGACCTGGGTTCGATTCCCGGCTTGGGTCACTGCCTGTGTGGAGTTTGCACTTTCTCCTCGTGTCTGTGTGGGTTTGCTCCGGTTTCCTCCCACAATCCAAAGATGTGCGGGTTAGGTTGATTGGCCATGCTAAAATTGCCCTTAGTGTCCTGAGATGTGTAGGTTAGAGGGATTAGTGGGTAAAATATGTAGGGATATGGGGGTAGGGTTTGGGTGGGATTGTGGTCGGTGCAGACTCGATGGGCCGAATGGCCTCTTTCTGTACTGTAGGGATTCTATGAATGAACTGGCATTTCTAAAGAGCATCGGAATATCTCAAAGTGCCTCGCAGCCACTTTGAAGTGAAGTCACTGTTCAGAAGGAAATGCAACTCGGCATGAGAAACTCCATTGCCACCTGTGTCCCACACATTGAAGCTGGGAAGAGTGGCTCACAAACTGAGACCCAAGAAGGAGAAGAAAATTACTCCTCAATAAAAGCTGTAGACTGGATTGCTCAGATGAATTGTACTTTGGTGTACAATTGTAATCTTTAGTAAATTTGATATCTCGTGTATTGAAGCTGTGGAACGGAATTCACTGTACCAGCTGGTAATTGGTTTGATAAAAGAACCAACAGCATAAAAATTAAATCAGCATTGATCACAACAGCTCTTGGGTTTCTTGTAGTTTAGAAAAATTATGTTGAAAATGATCTGCTTAATTAATTTTATGATGTTTATTCCCAAGACTGACCATAAATGATCAATGTTAATTAAAAACGGGGTGGCATGGTGGCGCAGTGATTAGCACTGCTGCCTCACAGTGCCAGGGACCTGGGTTCGACTAGGGTGACTGTGCGGAATTTGCACGTTCTCCCCGTGTCTGCATGGGTTTCCTCCGGGTACTTCGGTGTCCTCCCACACTCCAAAGATGTGTGGGTAGGTGCGTTGGCCATGCTAAATTGTCTCTTAGTGCCCTGGGATGCATAGGTTAGAGTGATATGGGGGGGGTAAATATGTGGAGTTACAGGGATGGGGCCTGGATGGGATTGTTGTCGGTGCAGACTCGATGGGCCGAATGACCTCTTTTTGCACTGTAGGGTTTCTATGAAAAAGAGAACTTGAAACTATGGCCGGAATTCTCTGGCCGTTCACGTCCCGCTGCCGCAGCCAGCAAGGACGGAGAATTTGGCTTTCAGCCCAAATTTCCGTTGACTGCAGCGGGACCGGAGAATCCCGCTGGTGTGAATGGCCGGGGAATTCCAGTCAATGAGTTGGAAGGACACAGACTGTTGGACAGATTTAGGGTTCTGCTGAAGAATACACAGCCTAAGCTTGTATACACAGCCAGAAGCTTTGTCTCTTTCCAGAGTCCAGCTGACCTACTGTGTACTCACAGCAAGTAAGAAAATAATTCAGTCAGGAGTTTCACCGTGCTACAATATATGACTGACCATGATTAAAAACAGGCAGAAGTCCAGCTTCAGTACTCCAGTGCTAACTGCAAGGAAATCATGAAATCTGTGCCGCAAATACTCGGCATAATAGTGATTTTTAAAAATTCATTCAAGGCTTGGGCGCTTCGCTTACTAGACAAACACTTATTGCCCATTCAGAATTTCCCTTGTGGGCAATCTGCCTTCTAGAACTGCTTTGTTCAGTATTGTCAATTATGGAAAACCAATCAATCATTCAGTTACCATTTATTTAGTTATCCAAGTATTCATTTTATTTGCACTATTTCTTGTATGCTTTTAATTATAGTAAAGTTTTGCAAGTTACTGTCTTCCATTTGATGTACTGTGCCTTGGTCGAGAATAAAATGTTAACAGTTACGTGACTACATAAAGTGCCTAAAGTTTGTGTGTGTCATTTAGGCTGGAAGTATGCAGCTGAAAGGTTAAAATTAATGTGAGATTAAATATGTGCAAGTATTTGCTGCTAATTTTCAACTCCATGACAGTCACTGCTTTTCAACTTACTGGAAAAAAATAACTTATCGTCCTGTATCCTGGAGCACACATTTCTGTACAGTAGGACCAAAATTTAATAAGCCTTGTGCTTACAAAGCTAAAATTTGCTCGTGGCATTTTCTCACACTAATACTTCTTGTGGCATGAGAATTTAGAATAAGGTGGATTAATCCTTAATATCCAGTTCGAATCAAAAGGGGTTGCCATTTTTTATAAACTATAAGTTTTCACATAGATTTTGGGCTTGGACTGAGATGCAAAATGCTCATGTTACTTACAGGAGTAACTAACCTTTCTGAAGTGAGATCCAAAATTACAACACTTGCGTTGTTCAGTTTCTTAAAATGTACAATCTGTTTCTGGGCCCGCTAAAATATCCAGCTTTTGATCTTGGTTGATGTCTCCTGAAAAGCTTGTGCTAAAGTCCCCTCAAGTACCAAAAAGGGCAAATATCTCTTGTGTCCAACTCAAGTTGCAGCATGTCCACATTAGCAGCTATCAGACAGGGATCACTTTCCCTCAGACTCTGTTTCCTACCTTGGCATTGGATTAATTTCCTGATTTTTTTTTTTTTGCCTACACCACCTGGTCCCATCCCATACATTTGATGGTTGCGATTCTCCCATTCCGCTATGCTAATTTTTTAGCGCAGTGGGCCGAGAGAATCGTACGTCGGCCGATTCGCAGGGTTTCCTCAAGAGTTCGCGCCCCGCTTGCGTTTCCCAGGCCTGGATTTCCAGTGGCATCTGTGCAGCGCTGGAAATCGTCTGGAAGGTGGGGTTAGCATTTAAATAGTATTTTAAATACAATTTAAATGCTATTAACGAGCCTGGGACTGAAGTCCGGTATGGCCTGCTGGTTGTCCCTGAAACCTAATGATATTCATGCTTGTGACTCTGCATTGCTCAGAGCGTGGGGGATTCTAGTGTGAACTCCCACTGAAAAAGACCAGTGTGAATTACTCCAGTTTTCCTGCAAATTCAACGCTTTGAATTTTTTTGGGAGAATTCAGGTCCACATGTTTATCACTGTTTTCAGCCTCTGAATCCTGAAGAATACTGGTTCCCTTTCCATTTTCTGTAATTGTTGAAACATCAACTTGCAAGAGCTTAAACGAGCTTGTCAAGGGGAGTGGGAAGCTGAAGGGTGGCTCAAGTTGAAAGAAATTAAAGTTGGTGACAGGAAGCAGTAGTGGGAGAGGAAGACGGGAGAATCAAAGCAAAGCATTGAATACGCAGCGAATGTGCAATGATGTAAAAAAAAAGACCAAGTTAAGGGCACCTTACCTGTATATGCTCAGCATTCGTAACAAGGTAGGTGATCAAAAGGCACAAATGGAGGTAAATGGGTATGATATAATTGCCATTATGGAAACACAGCTGCATGGTGACCAAGATTGGGAATTGAATAATCCAGGATATTGGATATTTAGGAAAGACAGACACAAAGGGAAAGGAGGTGGAGTTGCACTGATAAGGGATGGGATCAGTGCAGCAGTAAGGGAGAATCTGAAATCAGAAGAATAATGGGTGGGATTCTATGGCCTCGCTCAGGCGAGACTGGAAATTCCCACACCAAGGTCAACGATGATTTCCGTTGTCAGGTCCTCGCCTGCGCCGATTCCGTGGTGGATGAGGTGGTAGAGTTCTGGCCAATGTGTGAAATTTGCTTGGACGGAGCTAACAAACAGCAAAGGATAGTGGACATTGGTTGAATTTGTTTATAGGCCACCAAATAATAATGGTAATGTGGGGCAAGGTATTAACCAGGAGATGAGAGAAGCATATAGCATAGGTAATACAGTAATCATAGGTGACTTCAATCTACGTACATACTGGTTAAACCAACTGAGCACTAATTCTGTAGAAGATGAGTTTCTGGAGTGTGTTAGGGATGGGTTTCTAGAGCAGTGTGTTGATGAGCCAACTAGAGGACAGGCTATTCGAGATCTAGTGTTATGTAATGAAAAAGGGCTAATTAATAACCTTGTTGCAAAAGAAACTTTAGGGATGAGTGACCACAATATGACAGAAATTTACACTATGTTTGAAAATGAGGAAGTTCAATCTAAAGCTAGGGTGTTAAAGTTCAATAAAGGATACTATGAAGGACACATTTGCCGAGATGGATATAACTGCACAGACAATGGGTAGTATACAGCACCTATACATTCCTTCAAAATGCAATCCCCCCACCCCCCAAAAAAAGTCAACCATGGCTGACAAAGCAAGTTAAGGATTGTATAGAAAAGGCTTATAAAGTTGCAGTAACCCGGAGGATTAGGAGGTTTTAGAATATAGCAAAGGAAGGTCAAGAAACTGACAAAGAAAGGGAGAACTGAATATGAATGCAATCCAGGAGAAAACATAAAAAATGGCCTGCAAAAATTTCCATAGGTACGTAAAAAAGAAGTGTTTAGGCAGGGTTTTACGGCCTCACTCACCCCAAAACCGTGAAATCCCGCCCAAGGTCAATGGACCTTACCATGCTCTGTCCCTCGCTGGCTCCGATTGCCCTGGTGGGTGGGGTGGTAAAATTCCTGCCTCTGGATAAGATAAATGTAGGTCCATTACAAGCAGAACCAGGAGAATTCATATTGGGGAACAGAGAAATGGCAGAGAAGCTAAATGATTACTCTGTGTCTGTTTTCACTAAGGAAGATACAGGAAACGTGCCAGATATAAAGATCCAAGAGACTTGAGAGAATGAGGAGTTGAAGGAAATTAGTATAAGCTTGTATTGGAGAAAATAATGGGACTGAAAGTTGATAAGTCTCTGGGATTTGATATTAAAGTTTATTTATTAGTCACAAGTAAGGCTTACATCAACACTGCAATGAAGTTACTGTGAAATTCCCCTAGTCGCCACACTCCGGCGCCTGTTCGGGTCAATGCACCTAACCAGCACGTCTTTCAGAATGTGGGAGGAAACCGGAGCACCCGGAGGAAACCCAGGCAGACACGAGGAGAACATGCAGACTCCACACAGACAGTGACCCAAGCCAGGAATCAAACCAGGGTCCCTGGCGCTGTGAAGCAGCAGTGCTATTATGATTCACAGAATGTTGAAAGGTAGCTAGAGACATAGTGGGTGGATTGGCAATCATCTTCCAAAATTCTACAGATTGTGGAAATGGTTCCTGAAGATTGGAAGGTACCAAATGTAACCGACTATTTAAGAAGGGAGGGAGAGAGAAAAGAGGGAACTACTGAGCTGTTAGCCTTACATCAGTATTAGGGAAAATGCTAGAATCTATTATAAAGGATGTGATAAATGGATTATCACGATCTGATTGGGTATAGTCAGCATGGATTACAAATGGGAAATCATGTTTGACAAACTTGTTGGGATGATGTTGCGAACAAAATTGATAAAGGAGAGTTGGTGGATGTAGTATATTTGGATTCCCAGAAGGCTTTTGATAAAGTTCCCCACAGGAGGTTAATTAACAAAGTAAAAAGCACATGGGATAGGAGGCATGGATTGAGGATTGGCTAACAGGCAGAAAACAGAGAGTAAGAATAAACGGGTCTTCTCAAGTTGGCAGGTTGTGGCTAGGGGGGACTCCAAGGATTGGTACTAAGATCCCAGCTGTTCACAATATATCTCAATGATTTGGATGTGAGGACCAAATGTAGTATTTCCAAACACATGATACAAAACTAGATGGGAACATATGTGGCAAGGAAGATGTAAAGCAGTTACAAGAGGATTTAGAAGGACTGAGTGAGTGGGCAAGAACATGGGAGATTATTTTTATTATTTATTTTAGTGTCACAAGTAGACTTACATGAATGCTACTGTGAAAATCCCTAGTCGCCACACTCTGGCGCCTGTTCGGGTACACTGACGAAGAATTTAGCATGGCCAATGCACCTAACCAGCATGTCTTTCGGACTGTGGGAGGAAACTGGAGCACCCGGAGGAAACCCATGCAGACACGATAGAACATGCAGACTCTGCACAGACAGTGACTCAAGCCGGGAATTGAACCTGGGTCCCTGGCACTGTGAGGCAGCAGTGATAACCACTGTGCCACCGGAGATGGAATATAATGTGGAAAAATATGAGCTAATCAACTTTGCTAGAAGGAACAGATGTTCAGAATATTTCCTGAATGGTAAAAAAAAATGAGTGTAAATGTACAGAGATCCAGATGTCCTTGTCCATAAACCACTGAAGGCTAACATGCAGGTGCAGCAAGCTATTTAGAGGGCTAATGCAACATTAGCCTTTATCAACAGAGGATTTGAGTACAGGAGTAGTGAAGTTTTGCAGTTATACCCACCACAACCACTTCCATCTAGAAGGACAAGAGCAGCAAATACATGGGAACAACATCACCTATAAGTTCCCCTCCAAGCTTTGGTAGGAATAACAGATGTGTTGAGTATAGGGCTAACGGGAGGACTTTGAATAGTGTGGAGGAGCAGAGGGATCTAGGTGTATGTGTGCATAGATCCCTGAAAGTTGGGAATCAAGTAGATAAGGTTGTTAAGAAGGCATATGGTGTCTTGGCGTTTATTGGTAGGGGGATTGAATTTAGGAGTCGTAGCGTTATGTTGCAACTGTACACAACTCTGGTGCGGCCGCACTTGGAGTACTGTGTGCAGTTCTGGTCCCCACATTACAGGAAGGATGTGGAGGCTTTGGAGAGGGTGCAGAGGAGGTTTACCAGGATGTTGCCTGGTATGGAGGGGAGATCCTATGAGGAGAGGCTGAGGGATTTGGGATTGTTTTCGCTGGAAAGGCGGCGGCTAAGAGGGGATCTTATTGAAACATATAAGATGATTAGAGGTTTAGATAGGGTGGATAGTGATAGCCTTTTTCCTCTGATGGAGAAATCCAGCACGAGGGGGCATGGCTTTAAATTGAGGGGGGGTAGTTATAGAACCGATGTCAGGGGTAGGTTCTTTACCCAGAGGGTGGTGAGGGATTGGAATGCCCTGCCAGCATCAGTTGTAAATGCGCCTAGTTTGGGGGCGTTTAAGAGATCCGTAGATAGGTTCATGGACGAAAAGAAATTGGTTTAGGTTGGAGGGTCACAGTTTTTTTTTTTAACTGGTCGGTGCAACATCGTGGGCCGAAGGGCCTGTTCTGCGCTGTAATGTTCTATGTTCTATGTTCTATGTTCTAAGCCACTCACCATCCTGACTTGGAAATATATCACTGTTCCTTCGCAGTCGCTGGGTCAAAATCCTGGAATTCCCTCCCTAACGGCATTGTGGGTCAACCCACAGCACATGGACTGCAGCGATTCAAGAAGGCAGCTCACCACCACCTTCTCAAGGGCAACTAGGGATGGGCAATAAATCCTGGACTAGGCAGCAACACCCATGTCCCACGAATTAATTAAAAAAATATTCTTACCACAAGTGAGAATACATTTCCCCTCAACAGCAAAATAGATACGGATCAAATATTCTAACCATCATGAAAACAACTGTTTTTACAGTAAACTTAGCGTTTGTTCTAAACTGATGTGACATTTGCAGTGTAACTGTGAAAGGCTGAGAGAAGAAAATTCAACAGCAATTTTCAAAGTGGAGAAATATTTGAAAATGATAAATACACAGGGCTATGGGCAAAGAGCAGGGAGTGGGAGTTCACGGATAGCACTTTGAAGAGAACTGGACGATTCTACGATTGTACAATCAGTATAAACTGGTGCCATCAGCTAAGATGTGGAGATGCCGGCGTTGGACTGGGGTAAACACGGTAAGAGTTTTAACGACACCAGGTTAAAGTCCAACAGGTTTATTTGGTAGCAAATGCCATTAGCTTTCGGAGCGCTGCTCCTTCATCAGATAGGGTGGATAATGGAGTGGATGAGCAGATATCCACTCCATCTGACGAAGGAGCAGCGCTCCGAAAGCTAATGGCATTTGCTACCAAATAAACCTGTTGGACTTTAACCTAGTGTTGTTAAAACTCTTACCATCAGCTAATACAGTATTCACCAGTAGACACTGCCACCTACTGTCAATGTATACAAATTTACAAATTTATTCATATGACCATGTAGTTTACAGTGCAAAACTATTGTTTGTTTCTAAACTGTTGTGTTCTCAAAGTAAACAGAAATAATGCCCACTTTTCTTTAGTTATCCATGGTGTTCCCATGTATCTGTTGCCCTTGTCCTTCTAGTTGGAAGTGGTTTTGGGCTTGGAAGGTGCTGTCTAAGGATCTTTGGTGAATCTTTTTCAATTTTTGGAATATCTAAGTTTATTTAAAGTATTTTAGATAGTTTATGGGCATCTTAAGAGTTTAAAATCCTCTTACATTGAATGTCTTTGTCTTCACTCAAGTTCCTCCAAGTAAAAGGTGTTGCTATGGGAACATGAATGGGACCTAGCAATCTATGCCCACCTTTTTGTTGGATCCATGAAGGATTCTTTGTTCCAGTTCTACTTAGGTTCTCTCTTTCACCTCTTTTTCGGGTACATTGATGACAATCGATGCTGCTCTCACCCTGAACTAGAAAATTTCAACAACTTTGCTTCAAGTTGGCACAGTAGTTAGCACTGCTGCCTCACAGCACCAGGGGCCCAGGTTTGATTCCCGCTGGGGTCACTGTCTGTGCGAAGTTTGCACATTCTCCCCGTGTCTGCGTGGGTTTCCTCTGGGTGCTCCGATTTCCTCCCACAATCCGAAAGATGTGCGGGTTAGGTGCATTGGCCATGCTAAATTCTCCCTCAGGCGCCAGAGTGTGGCAACTAGGGGATTTTCACAGTAACTTCATTGCAGTGTTAATGTAAGCCTACTTGTGACTAATAAATAAACTTTATTACTTTGTGGATTTCCAATTTTTCCCTTCCGTTTGACTGCATTTCTGGTATTAATCTGTTAACCGATAACCCCTACAAGCCCACTGATTATCACAGCTAGCTGACTGCACTCCTCCCTCCCACATCTGTTCTGATTATGCCACCTTAAGCGCCAATGCTTCCAAGATGTCTTCCTTAGTCCTCAAAATAATATTCTCCTTCACCGTGGCAAACAGCATCTTGAACTATGTCCTTCCAATTCATTTCACTTCTTCCCTCCCAGAACCACTATTGGGCCGTCTACACCCTCACCTAACACCCCATCAGCTGCCACATTCTTAATGGGTCACCTTCTGCCATAAACACATCTTTCCCTCAAATCCCAACATTCCAGAGCAACCATTCACTTTACAAAATCCTGGTCCATTTTCCCACTATCTCCAGCTCCTTTTCCCATGGCTCCTTCCCTTGTTCTCACAGACAATGCAACACCCGATTCATCACTTCCTCCCTTCCTTGTCCAGCACCTCAAACTCCTTCTAAGGGATGTAAAAATTTACTTGTGTTGCTTTCAACTGAGTATACTCTATTTACTGCTCAAAATATAGTCTCTGAGGGAGACCAAACACAGATTCTGTGATAATTTTGCTTCCATTCAGTCAACATACATGGGCTTGAGATTAAAGTTTATTTATTAGCGTCACAAGTATGCTTACATTAACACTGCAATGAAGCTACTGTGGAAGTTCCCTGGTTGCCACACTCTGTCGCCTGTTCGGGTACACGGAGGGAAAATTTAGCCTGGCCAAGGGACCTAACCAGTACGTGCAGCAGACGTAAAGAAGGTAAATGGTATGTTGGCCTTCATAGCGAGAGGATTTGACTATCGGGATGGGGATGTTTTGTTGCAATTCTATAGGACATTGGTGAGGCCACACCTGGAATATTGTGTGCAGTTTTGGTGTCCTTATCTGAGGAAGAATGTCCTTGCTATAGAGGGAGTACCAGGCTGATTCCTGGGATGGCAGGTCTGTCATATGAGGAGAGACTAAGTCGGTTAGGATTATGTTCCTGGAGTTTAGAAGAGTGAAACATATAAAATTCATAGAAACATATAAAATTCTAACAGGATTGGACAGGGTAAATTCAGAAAGAATATTCCCAGCCTGCTGCACCCCTCAGTCAATGTGTCAAACTGAGAAAATAGTGAGAGAGGCCAAAAGTTTTATTGGCACGAAGCTTATTAGCATCCGATTGCCTGGATTTCCATCTCATTACGGTGGCACAGTGGTTAGTTAGCACTGCTGCCTCACAGCGCCAGGGATCCGGGTTCAATTCTGGGCTTGGGTCACTGTCCGTGTGGAGTCTGCATGTTCTCCTCATGTCAGCGTGAGTTTCCTCCTTGTGCTCCGGTTTCCTCCCACAGTCCAAAGATATGTGGGTTAGGTTGATTGGCTATGCTAAGTTGATCCTTACCATCATGGGAATTAGCAGGATAAATATTAGGTTGATTGGCTATGCCAAAATTGCCCCTTAGTGTCCTGAGATGCATAGGCTAGAGGGATTAGCGGGTAAATGTGTAGGGATATGGGGGTAGGGCCTGGGTGGGTTGTGGTCGGTGCAGTCTCGATGGGCCAGATGACCTCTTTCTGCACTGTAGGGTTTCTATGATTTCTACGATTCTATGATATGTGGGGTTACAAGAATAGGGTCTGAGTGGGATTGTTGTCAGTGCAGGCTCAATGGGCTGAATGGCCTCCTTCTGCGCGATAGGGATTCTATGAGTTTGGAACAGCTACCTCCCTCTCACCTGGATGCTTCCCACCTCTCCGGCTAGACGTTACACCGGCACGAATCATTACTCGTCTCCAGCAGTGGAGACCAGGTGCCATGGCGATGCCGGGGGGAATTGAGGGCCATTGAAGCTCCTGGGTAGTTGGGGGCATGGCAACGCAGTATCTATTGGCAGTGCCCATCTGGCAGTGCCAGTTGAGTACTAAATGTGCCAGGTGCAATGCCAAGGGGGTGGGATCTGGGTGGGGGTTGGGGCTGTAATAGAGGGGAGTTATGATTGAGGGGGGCTGTGATGGGTGCGTATTCATGGGGGGGGCCCTATGGGAGGGGTCGGGATCGCATGCAGGGGGTGTAATGCAGGAATGGATTGTGAAGGGGTTCATAACGGGGAGGGGTGGGGCATATTGGGGGTCTGCCAGGGGACCCATCGGGACGGCCCTGATGCTCCGAATCCAGCAACCCATGTCAGTGTGGGGAGAACATGCTGCCAATGAAGGGGGTGGGGGGAACCAATGTCCGGAGGGCGGGGGGCGGGGGAGGTCGTCTTCCAGGTCACCATCAGATCGGGACACCCTAGCGAAATGGCGCCCAAGTGCTCTGTAGCTAGTTTCACCAGTGTGTTTAGGTTAGCTATTGCTTTTCTCACCAGAGCTGCTGCCTGACTTGCTGAGTATTTCCAACATTACCTACTTTTATTTCAGATTACCAGCATCTCAAATATTTTGACTTTTGTTTAAATAACACTAACATACTTGTGTTATTTACCTGAAAAATGAAGTAGCTGATTGTTCTTAGACAGGAGACATCTTTATAAAGCAAAATAATGTCACGGCCTTGCAACCCAACAACTAGCTTGCATCAAGCACAATGTTCAACTTCCTCATTTCAATTAGTTTAACACAGGATCTGACATTTTAAAATTGCCTTCAATGTAAAAGAAAATGTCCAAAGGTATTTCCAACGTCCATGATAAGTTTATTTATTAGTGTCACAAGTAGGCTTTAACATTACTGTGAAAATTCCCTAGTCGGCACCTGTTCGGGTGCACTGAGGGAGAATTTAGCATGGCCAATGCACCTACTGTGGGAGGAAACCGGAACACCCAGAGGAAACCCATGCAGACACAGGGAGAACGTACAAACCTGGCACAGTCAGTGACCCAAGCTAGGAATCAAAATCGTGTCCCTGGACTGTGACGCAGCAGTGCTAACCACTGTGTCACCTCGGTTATAATGGGTACTGTCTAACCTTGTCAATGGATGTGTCAGCTCGGAGTGAACCCATATCACCCCCTCTGGTGACAGACTGTACCTACAGAGTGAGTTTACATTGCCAATGTCAATATAAATGTGGATACAGGAATGTACAAGTGAAAATTCCCAGCAAGTGTAGAAACATGAGATTTTTAATGAGTATATATATTCTCAGCTTATCCAATTGATGAAAGGGGTGAGGTAAAATGGTGGCACATGTTCATTCATGGGATTTACTTAAAGGCAACAATACAAAGGTGTGATGTATGTATTGCACCCACATGGCCTGCCAACAAATGGGGACAATTAAATGCACATGAGGGGGTGACATCTTTCAGAAGATAACACGTACATGCTAATGAATCTGTTGCCCCCAGGCTCTGACTAAGTCTTGGGAGGTAGCTCTGGATCAAAACCGATTGCAGGGGTTGAGGTTGGGAGTGATGCTTGGCTGAAGTTTGCTGGTCTGGATGTTGGGGTTGGATGGAGGATATAGGTTGGGACCAAGAGTTAATGAAACAGAAAGATTATTGCATCTATTTGAATGAGTTTGCGATCAGCGTCAGTATTTGTGATGAGTGGGAGACAGAGATAGTCTTATTAGAAATAATTTATGGAGCACCTTTCTCATCCTCCAGATGTCTCAAAGCAATTCAAAGGCAATGAATTACTTTTGAAGTGTCGTTACTATGGTTTTGTAGGCAGAACAGCCAGTACCCTCACAGACTCGACTGGCAGATGCAGTATAATGTGGATAAATGTTAGGTTATCCATTTTGGTAGCAATAATAGGAAGACAGATTATGACTTGAATGGTTATACTTTGAGAGAGGTGGATACTCATCAAGAGCTTGAAGTCCTCGTGCATCAGGTTGCTGAAAGTGCGCAAGTACAGCAGGCAGTAAAGGAGGCAAATGCTATCTTTGCCATCATAGCGAGAGGATTTGAGTATAGGAATAGGGATGTTTTGCTGCAATTCTATAGGGCATTGGTGAGGCCACACCTGAAGTATTGTGTGCAGTTTTGGTGTCCTTATCTGAGGAAGGATGTCCTTGTTATAGAGGGAGTACAGTGAAGGTTTACCAGGCTGATTTCTGGGATGGCAGGTCTGTCATATGAGAGACTAAATTGGTTAGAATTAAATTCACTGGAGTTTAGAAGAGAGGGGATATCATAGAAACTTATAAAATTCTAACAGTTAGACAAGGTAGATTCAGAAAGAATTTTCCCAATGGTGGGGGAGTCTAGAACTAGGGGTCATGGTTTGAAGATAAGGGGTAAACCTTTTGGAACTGGAGTGAGGAGAAACTTCTTCACCCAAAGGATGGTGAATGTGTGGAATTCACTACCACCAAATGTAGTTGAGGCCAAAACATTGTCTGATTTCAAGAAGAAATTAGATACAGCTCTTGGGGGGCACAGTGCTTAGCATTGCTGCCTCACAGCTCCAGGCACCCGGGTTCCATTCCTGGCTTGGGGTCACTGTCTGTGTGGAGTTTGCCCATCCTCCTCGTGTCTGCGTGGGTTTCCTCCGGGTGCTCTGGTTTCCTCCCAGTCCAAAAATGTGCAGGTTAGGTGAGTTGGCCATGCTAAATTCTCCCTTAGTGTATCCGAACAAGCGCCGGAGTGTGGCGACTAGGGGATTTTCACAGTAATTTCATTGCAGTGTGAATGTAAGACTACTTGTGACTAATAAATAAATTAACTTTACTTTAAAGGAATCTAAGGATATGGGAGGAAGCGGGGTGGGGAATCAGGATATTGAATTCGCTGATTAGCCATGATCAAGATGGATGGCGAAGCAGGCGCGAAGGGCCAACTGGCCTACTCCTGCCTCTGGTTTCTATGTTTCTAATTACCAGTCGACTCATTGGGTTGTCTAAGCAAGGAATAATGGTCAATAACGCCCAAATAACTCAGCTTTTCCCACAAAAACGTGCCATGAGATCTTTCACATCTGCAGACATGGCTTCAATTTAACATCTAGTTGGAAAGACAGGAGCTGCAGCACTTCCTCAGTACTATGTGGCAGTGGATTATGTGCTTAAACTCTGATGTGGGACTTGTACCCAGCACCTTTGAGTCAACGGCAGGGGCGCCATCACAGAACAAAGCTGAAGTTGGGTATGTCAAAACAGATCCTATTTTAAAACTAGGCGGTAAGCACATTTTCTACTTTCTGAAACCATAGAATCTTCAGGAGACTGTATAACTGAACAACTCTATTTGCCTTTACACGACTGGCAGTCTGAAGAATAGGCCTGGATGATGCGACAGGAAAATTGTTCAATAAAGCAAAGAACACACACTGAGCTCACAAAGCTCAACAGGATTTAAATCATTAAACCCCATGGCACATTACGCCACTGTTTACTGATTGATTATACTGTGCACTCAGGGTTTTGAGAGGTTCGTTTTAAAGTCCATGAGGGACTTTGTTTTTATTAGCTGTTCCTTATAACCGGGGGAAAAAATAGCAGTCACCTGGAATTCATAAGTCCTGTTTAGAAACATAGAATCCCTTCAGTGCAGACAGAGGCCATTTGGTCCATCGAGTCTGCACCGACCACAATCCCACCCAGACCCTATTCCCGTAACCCCTCATATTTACCCTGCTAATCCCCCTGACACTAGGGTTAATTTACCAAGTCCAATCAACCTAACCCGCACATCTTTGGACTATGGGAGGAAACCGGAGCACCCAGAGGAAACCCACGTAGACACGGGAAGAATGTGCAAACTCCACACAGACAGTGAGTGACCCAAGCTGGGAATTAAACCCAGGTCCCTGGCGCTGAGAGGCAGCGGTGCTAACCACTGTGCTGCCTTAATGTCTAACATCAATATGTACCTCGTTTATGGATGCGGGAACCTGAAATTGTAGAACTTCAGAAGAAATGTTTTCCAGGCAACCATCAGTGGGACACATCAGGAAAGGATGACAAATTATTGGAGAGAATTCCAGATTCCAGTGCTTCACGCCATTCCAGAATGTCAACATCCCTGAAACATCAAGCTGAGAATTCCAGGATCAATTAAATAGCCGGGGTCCTCTTAACATAGGACGCCTGGTCTGAAAACCTCGTTACCAGGAAAACCTTTTACAAAACCTGGCCCTGGTGTAAGAAAAAAGGCACGGTGGCACAGTGGTTAGCACTGCTGCCTCACAGCGCCAGGAACCAGGGTTCAATTCCGGCCTCGGGTCACTGTCTGTGTGGAGTTTGCACGTTCTCCCCGTGTTTGCATGGGTTTCCTCCAGGGGGGATGTAGGGGTTCTATGATTCTATAAAAAATGGGTGAGGAGCCATTGTTTAAATGAAGGAATTTTGGTTGAACATATAAACAACATATGAATTAGGGTAGGAGTAGGCCACTTGACCTCTCGAGCCTACAATTCAATAAGATCATGGCTGTTTTGATAGTAATCTCAACCCCAAATTCCTGCCTATCCCCAATAATCTTTCACCCCCTTGTTGATCAGGAATCTAACTCTGCCTTAAAAATATTCAAAGATTCTGCCTCCACTGCCTTTGGGGGAAGAAAATTCCAGAGACAAAGATACAAAAGTCTGATGTCACGTACCAGCCAACTCAAGAACAGCTTCTTCCCTGCTGCCGTCAGACTTTTGAATGGACCTACCCTGCATTAAGTTGATCTTTCTCTACAACCTAGCTAGGACTGTAACACTACATTCTGCATTCTCTCCTTCTCTATGAATGGTATGCTTTGTCTGTATAGCCCGCAAGAAACAACAATTTTCACTGTATGCTAATACATGTTACAACAATAAATCAATCAATCTCAGGGAAAAGGGGTCTGAACCCTGGCAGTCTGTTGGGAGGGAGATGAGGATAAGCAACCTTGTAGTAATAATGTTTCTACTTGTCTAGTGGAGGGACTGCTTTATTATTAAAGATAATGGCATGCCGCAATTTCTGATCTGGGTTCCTTCTGTTGCAAAGTTGAGCAGAGTAATTGTAGATTGGTGTTTGTAACATTGGAAAAAGCATTGCATGGTCCCTTTAAAAGGTGATGCTTCTTCTGTGCTTATAGTTTTAAAAAGTACAAGCATATAGAGTGCCCAAAATGAAACATTTGTATCGAAAGGCCAAGCAGCAGTGTTACCAAGACAACAAGCTCAGGCTTTGAATTCAGCCGTTCAATTTGAATACTTGGATACCAAGGTTCACTTAGATACCAAGAACGTATTGAATTTAAATCTGACGACTTTGGCAGCCTCGGACCAATCCTATTGTGGGAAATATTGATATGTCATTACAGGTATAAAAGAAGAGGGCAGTGGGACAAAAGGCAGACAGCAACTGTTGCCTGCCACAGCTCATAGCTCAAAGCCTCATCTAGATAGCAAAGGTACCAAAGAAGAATCAAGAGAAAGGGCCCAGAATATTCCGGAAGAGACAAAACCTGGTTGTAAGTTAGAGAGTGACTAAAATTCTATTTTTTGTTAATGAGTGGGAATTGTATTTGTTGGAACAGTATTCCATTAGAATCATGTTTTATTTGGTTTGTTAATAGTTTAGTTAATTTGTTCACTGTTAGATAAACAAATTGTTACCTGTTGATTTGAGAGAGTCAGGTAGTTATTTTGATTTAACCACTAAAAGTTGCTAAAGCAAAGAGCGCACTACTTCCCACTCACTTTTACAGATTATAGGGCGAGGTACTCCTCTTTGAGTGCTCAGGTGTTAGTTCTCAGAGGGAGGGTCAACCTCTGCTTTATAACACTTCAAAATTACAACATACACAATGGCCCCCCAGTGATAATGTGGCATTTGATAAACATAAATTACATATTGGGTATAAACCACGTTAATTTAGAAAAATAAGGCAGGGCAGCTTAAAACACAATGACCTGTAACTTTCTGGCTCCCCAGCATCGGATTTGGGGGTACCAAATGTGGGAAATGTGCTGGGGAATCCCTCTTTGAAGTTCCCATGGTTTTATCCAGCATGTCCAGAAGCGCTAACTTCTCCTGGCAATTGCGCTGGGCTGGAAAGTGATTTAAGTCACCATCTTCGGATGGTTCTGCCAATTTTACCATCATAGCTATTCTGAAAGAGTTAGAAGGAAGAAAAAACGCTTCTAACTTCAGCGTAACTATTTTAAAGGCTCAGATTGAACCCCGGACAGTACACCGCCACTCTGCAGGAAAGCCCCACACCATCCCTACCCCTGCTCCCCTCTGGCCCAAGCTCTCCCCACCACCGGCCAGGCCAGACACCGCACCACCACCACCCTCCTCCCACCCACTGTTGTCTGCCCCCTTTGCTAAGCTTCATTTACACCACACTGCTGCAGTCAGGGGCACGCTTTACTGCTCCTGTCTCACCCAGCCTGGGTGGGGAAGGTCGGGTGACAGAGGGGATTTGCAATTCGAGCAGAGGCATGTCCCTCCAGAGTGACAATCCACCACGGAGGACTGCCACTCTGAGCAAGTTAAGGGCCAACGACATTTTAACATGAGACAAACGGCTAGTCAGAAAAACTGATTACGAACAAAAGAAATGACAAGTTTCACTTGTCCCCTATAAATGTCTAGATATTAAAGGCAAATTGAGTTTGATAGCGAAGCACTTTCGGATGTTTTAATAATTTATAGGCCTCTCTATAAATACAAGTTGTTGCTGCTGGTGTAATGCAATTTATAAAAAACTACAAAACAAAAGTAGAGAAAGACACCTTCTCATCAAAGTATCAATTCTTACGAGGTCAATCACAGTAAAACGTAATTCAGAGCACTGCTTTCTCCCCCCCAGAAGAACACAATTCATTTGGAAGAGCCAGAGAACGATGAAATCAATGTACTTCATTTTAGTAAAAATGCAACTTAAAACACTCTGAGCCATTCGAGATAGAACTCGCACCTTCCATGTGCTTAGGATATCCAGAAGTGCTTCAGAGGCAAAGAGGTACCTCGAAGTATAGTCCCTGGCTTGTTGTGCAATCAATCAAAGCAGCCAATGTGCACATAACAAGGTCCCCGAACAGTAAAGGAGATAAATGACCATCTAATCTGTTTTATGGGTGCTGGCTGATAGAGGAATGTTGGTCAGAACACTGGAAGAACTCCCCACATCTCCTGCAATAATATCGTAAACCATCAGACACACACTGTGGTCCATCAGGATAGAATGACGGAACTTGCACAATAAAATGTAAACATGTTGTTTATCTTAATCAAAATAATCCTCAATATCAATGTTTGGGTTGAGTAACTCCTCTCCATATACAGAGAGATCCATCTGATTTAAAATGAGATTTTCAAAGGTCTCTTCCAAGTCGGTTTCACCAATCAGCACTGCTCCCTTCATCCTTCCATTCTGCATTACTGTTTTCACATACTCCTGGCCGCTGGTGCATCGCAGTAACAGTTCATGATCTGTCCCCAGACCCTGGCCATTGTACTTTCCTAGTAACACTACCTACAAGAGAAGAGATGTGTAAATAGCCTGAAAGTGTCAATGTTAAGTTAAGTCCTCTGATGAGCGAGTTATTATAACAGCATTGAGTCATTTAATTTAAAACACAAGAGGACCATTCCCTCTCAGCATTCAATGTGTAAATCTATTTAAAAAGTAGCACATAGGGAATTTTCCTCTATTAGTACAACTGTTCAGGCTTTAACTAAAAGAATTAGGTTCAACTTCCTTGCAATTCGACTGGTTTTGTTATATCTGGTTTCAAGGTTACCTTATAATTGAAGAATTTGGTGACGTGGGCAAATGATTCAAAACAGAAGTCCAATTCAATCGATTCCCCCAACATTTCTGCTGATATACACTTTGCTGCATAATATCCCATCTGTCTAGCCTGGGTCCACAGTCGCATCTGCTCGGTTGTGTAAATGAAGGGAGAAAAAAAAAATCCAATCATTCAGGCAAATTGCATTTTCTAAGGTGAATGACAAATGTTTCGACAGATGGTGTCTCCTGTACCTGCTGCCAAAGAGCACGGGGCTCCCATGAAACACTGCAGACGTCACCTGCGGCAAAGATGTCTGGGATCGTGGTATTCATCTGCTCATCAACTTTAAGGCCCCCATCTTCTGCCACGTCAAGCTATAAAAAGAGAAATTAGAATTGTGATTCAATTAGAAAAGTACAATCAATGAATGCTTTCACCTGTTTGGAATGAAAAGTTCAATTTGGAAATGTCTTTCTTCAGCATCAACACAGTGATCTACATTTCCCCTTTGTGTGTGCTCTGCCTGAAGGCAGGGTCTTGGCTCATTGTCTGGGCAATTGACCTATCGTGTCTATACTGGCTTCTTACTGGAGCAAATTCCACTTCCCTGTTTTCTCTCTATGTTCCTGGATCTACCTTGCTTTCAAATATTTACCCACTCTTTCATTAAAAAGTGAAATTCACATGGTCTTTGTCTCAACTACAGACCAATCCTCTTTATTTAAAGTTGCTTAAGGAAAATCTTGCCTTTTTATGACACCTTTCACAACCTCAGGATGCCCTGAAGCATGTTCCGGCTGATGAAGTAGTTTTGCAGGGTCTCACTGCTCTAACAAAGGGAAATGCAGCAGCCAGTTTGTGGACAAACTCCCACAAATAGCCATGTGATGACGACAAGATTTTGGTTGAGGAATAAGCATTTGCCAGGAGAATGCAATTCAATAATTCAACATTTTTGTACTGATTTCCCACTTCCCTACATTATTTATATATCTCAATTTAAATCAGGGAACCAGTTAGGTCAATTGGCCAGGTGGGTAACCTATGGTTCAGATTAACACCAAAAGCATGGGTTCGATTCCCGTTACGGCTGATGTCGGAGAAGACCTGCCTCCCCACCCTGCCTGAGAATGGAAGGCAATGACAAACCACCACTGACAAAAACTGCCAGGAGAAAAAAAAAGAGCTCAGGGTGAATCATCAGCCGACAACCTTCAGGCAGAGTACACATGAAGGGGAAATGTAAATGTCTGGATAATTCAAATCTTTCTTGTTGCACAAGCATTTTCAATTATTAGAACTGGGCCATTGCAAATGCTCCAATACTAAGAAATTTCTGTTAACCATTTACGATTTTAAATCAACATGCTTGGACATTGACTCCTCAATTAGAAGGAACATATTCCTGTCAAAATCACTCAGAGTATTCAGAACCAGCAGTTCTGCTCTCAACATCCACAAGGTGGTGCTCAAGGTGGTGCGTATGTGGCTCAACCATTATTTTTCCTCCACTGCAATGGGCTCAAATGGGAATTCCTTATAAAAAAACTACATGCAAAAAAACAAACTGGATTCACTGCACAGTACGAACCGATGATACATTAGCACAAATGCTGCATCAACAAACCACTCATCATTATCTCTACCGCATTTCAACAGGCATTTTATGAATTAGAAGGTAAAGCTAAAGTTGGAGCAAACCTAACAAAGATGGGCAGTGCTAAAATGCACTTTGACATTTGGGATACATAAACAGTCAAGACTCACATGTCTCCTTTCACATTGAGCAGTAAAAGCTGCCTAAGAGTATGGAGAATTCCACCATTCCTAATTTGGATTGTGTCTTGTGACTAACTTACAAGCAGTAAAAAACTGGGCTGTAGTCCTGATGGGCATGGGTCAGTCATGGGGGGAGGCATTCAAAATAAATAATAGTCATTAATAATCCCTGGACTGGTCAGGTGGACTGAAAAGTAGCAAATAGAATTCAACCACCAGAGTGTGGGGTGATGCATTTGGGGAAGTGAGAGTGACTGCCCTTAACACCAAGGCAGCATTTGACCGAGAGTGGCATCAAGGAGCCCTAACAAAACTGGAGTCAATGGGAATCAGGGGAAAGCCCTCCGCTAGTTGGAGTCATACCTAGCACAAAGGAAGATGGTTGTGCTGTCTGGAGGTCAATCATCTCAGTTCCAGGACGTCACTGGCTAAGATTCTCCAGGTAGTGCCCTAGGCTCAACCATCTTCAGCTGCTTCCTCAATCACTTTTCTTCAACATAAGGTCAGAAGTGGGGATGTTCACTGATGATTGCACAATGTTCAGCACCATTCATGACTCCTCCGATACTGAAGTAGTCGATGCCCAAATGCAACAAGATCTGAACAATATCCAGACTTGGGCTGACAAGTGACAAGTAACATTCACACTGCAAAAATCAAGCAATGACTATCTCCAACAAGAGAAGATTCTAACAATCGTTCCCTTGACATTCAAAAGCATTACCATCACTGATCCCCCCACTATCAACATCCTTGGGGGGGGGGTTATCACTGACCAAAAATTGAACTAGAGGAAAATTACTGCGATAAGGAAAGATTGGATAGGCTGGGGCTGTTTTCCTTGAAGCAGAGGGGCTGAGAAGGCATTTGATTGCAATGTGCAAAATCGTGAGGGGTCTTGATTGAATGGATGGAAAGGGTTTGAGGTCAGTGACAAGGGTGCATTCCAAGTGAAACTAGTAATTCATTTGATACTTCTCTGGCAAAGACTCATACCCACCAGTAACTCATTCAACGGATTCAGAAAACATTCTACATTATTGTGGGAAACTAACTCTTAAACCAATACATTTAGAAACAATATTTTAAAAAGATGTATTTACGAATCTGTGCTTCTTGACAAACCAATCACAATACCAAATCAGCATTCGTGAAGCGTTTTCAGTGAAAACGTCCCATAAATAGTCAGCAGAGGGCAGCCTTTAATAAGTTGCCAAGACGACTTTGCAAGATTGTTCCATCCTACCTTAGATGACACCAGAAAGCTTATTTTCAATACAAAGATCCATTTGACACATAGCAAAAAGCCTATAAGTTCTAAGTCAAGAAAAAACAAGAGAAGACAACTTTTGACAAACCAAGAATGATGGCTATTTGCAGAAGACATTTTGAATGAGTAAACTGGATCAGTGGTTCCCAACTGGCACACCTCTATAATATTAAAAAAATTGGACAAACACCTCCTACTTTCTCTGTCTTCTTCCGTTACTGGGAACTTTGTCTTAACTTCTACCTATCCTTTCACCTGTTTTTTTTATTAACCTCTGTCTCTCTTGCTTCTCCCAAGGTTTTTGCATCCTTTTTGGGTTTTCCCTTTTTGTGCGAGCGCATGGGACCTTTGTCTTCAGCTCCAAGTTCCGTCGGTCTTGCACATAAGCCCAACCAAAATAAAATCAAAACTAAGCATGTATGGCTCTTTCCCAGGCTGTGCATATGAGGGAGGCCTGAGGATCGTCGGGTTCTTGGAGACGCCAACCACAGAGCTGAAGATGAAGATTAGTTTTAGTTTTAATTACATGAATTCTGAATCATTTATCGCAGCACACTTGGGAGGGTCTACATGGCATACTGGTTGGGAACCACTGAACAAGATGTATCGTTCTAAAATTATTTTGGATACCTTTGGATTGGGAACCATTTGGCAGTGGTGGGAAAGAATAATGGCACATAGTAATGTTACTGGATTAGTAATACAGTGGTCCAGGCTACTGAGCTAGGAACATGGGTTCAAATTCCAGCATGGCAGCTGCTCGGATCTAAATTCAATGAACAAAAATCTGGAATACAAAGCTAGTCTCAATAATGGTGACCATGAAACTATCATTGATTGTCAGAAATACCCATCACGTTCACTAATGTCCTTTAGGGAAGGAAATCTGCCATCCTTACCTGGTCTGGCCTACATGTGACACTGGATCCACAGAATGTGATTGACTCTTAGCTGTTGTCTGAAATATTCAGTTGAAGGGCAATTAGGGATGGGCAACAAATGCTAGTTTTGCCAGCGACACCCAATCCCATGAAAGTATAAAAGGATGCCCCATCCTCATAACAGCAACAAGGCCTCGGGCAGTGTCCAGCCCTCCCCTTTGCATGTCCCTTTTGTAATGGGACACCTGAACTTGCAAACCATCATACTCTTAAATGGAGCCTAACCACTACTTGAACCAATTTATCATAATAATACGCTATGTCCTTACTTATTAAACTCAAAATATTATTAGGAGATTTTTCCATGGCTGACCTACACAGAAGTTGAAGGTATTCATTCTAGAGATCACACTTCATGACATTTGAGGACATTTTTAAAATGCTGGGCACTTTCCGGCCTATAGTTTAAACCTGAAACCAATAAAAACTTTCCAATCTCCCCAATAAATTGATTCAATTTTGAACAACCTGGATCTGTTCATGGGAAATCTGCTAACTTAAGTATAAACCATGTACATTTGCTGTGCCTTTTTTGCACCAATCTCCGAGGAGTGACCATATCCAAATAAACTTATGTCAAACTGGGAGTTAGTAGGCTCAAACCTCATTCAGGTAGCAAACCATAAAAACCACTCAGCAAGTGGGAACAAAAAACACCAAGCATTGCAATTTAAAAATTGACAAATCAAAATGGACAGTCAACAGTGACAAATACAATAAGGTGATTGTAAACCAATTGTTCAAAATATTTTTGAAAATTTGTTTTCTCAGCAAGCTCACTGAAGTTAGTGAATTAACAGCTTCCAAACAAGAAAAAGCAGCAGAATCTCATGCATTTAGCAGAACCTAATTACAAAACCTAATATTATACCCACTTTGGCACAGTGCATGGACAACAGTATAAACTGGCTCAGCAATTAGGAGAGCAAGAGTTGGACTCACTGATAGAGACCTCATTATCAAAATCAAAAAAAAACCCCGGTTGGAAGTTGGATTTAAATTCTACATTATTATTGAAGAAATTACCTTTTAGGAATTCTCGATTGTTGAAAAGCTGTTATCAATATGAGAAAATGACAGTTACGGTGGCATAGTGGTTAGTACTGCTACCTCACAGCGCCAGGGACCTGGGTTCGATTCCCAGCTTGGGTCACTGCCTGTGTGGAGTTTGCACATTCTTCCCGTGTCTGCGTGAGTTTCCTCCGGATGCTCCAGTTTTTTCCCACAGTCCAAAAGACGTGCTGGTTAGGTGCATCGGCCATGCTAAATTCTCCCTCAGTGTATCCGAACAGGTGTCGGAGTGTGGCGGCTGAGGGATTTTCACAGTAACTTCATTGCAGTGTTAACGTAAGCCTACTTGTGACACTAATAAGTAAACTTTAAACTTTAGCACCCACACAGAGGTGTGGAAATCCAACCAGCATTCCTTGTTAGCCAAGCTGAATGGCTAAAATCAGGATTTGTGAACCGTTTTTAGCAAAGTGGAAGAATTACTGGTTCGAGAAGCAGAGCAAGGGGGAACCTGTCGATTGGGTATCAAATTTGAACAGATAGCTAATGCTGGACGACAAAATGTACACCTAATTCAACCATTCATATTTCACGATTCTGATTCATTTCTTACAAGGATAATATCTCTGTGTAGAAGCACCTTCGTGCCTTAGTTAAGGCTTAGTTCCAATTTCTAATACAGCACTCAAGTGGCTGGTTGAAATCATGTACAGTACTTACAGGATTGTTCGTGATGAATGGTTCAGTATTTGGTATCACTCCAGTTGCACTCACGATTAAATCAGAGCCATAGATCTTTCCATTTGTCAATTGTACATAAACAGGCCAAGATTCTGAAAGGAACAGGAAAGCGAATTCCAGTTAACTCACATCTGGGAATTCCGACATACCTGGAATCTTCCTCACTGCACTAAGCCATAGATGTCCCATCACAGAATTGTTACAACATGGAAGAAGATCATTCAATGGAATAATCAGCAGTAACTGAACTGTACAACTCGAAGCAAGAATTGCAAACAATCTTTTCTTTATTGTTTCGAATACAATGTACTGGGTGATTCTACCCAGACATATTTTGCACAGGATCCTTACCAATGAGAGAAGAGGGATCTCTGGTTAATCTGGACTGCATTTGATTATACATTCTAGCAGGGAAAGAATATTGTTGTAATCCGTTGTTCTATATAACTTCACAGAATAAACAATGTCTAACTTGTAGAATTCATAATTATCATATCACATTCATTTTGTTTCATTGTTTATGCGGCAGTTGACCAACTTACATCCAGATCCAAGTGCATAATTTACTTTATATGCCATTGGAAGGCCTCAGGCAGTATAAAATAAAGACTGAATATAATTGTGCACAGTTTTGCTATTTTTACCCTCTTCAATTATTTATAGCTGCATGTTCAACACCGACATGCCAGTTTATTCTACTTAACCAAATACAACATCCATAGTCTATATTAGGAATCCTGTTAGTAGCATTATGCAGTCAGCTAGGGATGTATCATCACTGACTCCCAGGAATATGGATTGGAAAATTATCAAAGTTTGGAACTGTGATGTCGTCTGCAAGACAGCGTCATTAACTCGCTAGACAACATCGAAAAGCAAAGTCTTTCTATAGATTCCAGCTGCTGTCAGTCATCACAATAGCAATGCCGCTGTTTTTGAATTGGAAATGTCCTGACAGTTATGGAATTACTATACACATGCAAGAGGCATGGAGTTCAGTAGTAATTACAGCTTCTTCTTTTCTTTAACTGATGACTAAAAAATTTGAACAATGAATTCTGCAGAGTAACTACTTATTTTGATTGATTTATTATTGTCACATGTATTAGTATACAATGAAAAGTATTGTTTCTTGCGCGCTATAAAGACAGCATACCATTCATAGAGAAGGAATCGAGAGAGTGCAGAACGCAGTGTTAGAGTGATAACTAGGGTGTAGAGAAAGATCAACTTAATATAAGGTAGGTCCATTCAAAAGTCTGATGGCAGCAGGGAAGAAGCTGTTCTCGAGTCGGTTGGTACATGACCTCAGATTTTTGTATCTTTTTCCCGATGGAAGGAAGTGGAAGAGATAATGTCCGGGGTCCATTGGGCTGCTTCTTAATTCATTCATAAATTACTGGCAACTGTCTGAGGCTGAACTAGACTGTTCACATGTGGTGTCATATCTGACCCTGAAATGTGTGCCTGCCCCAACATCATTAAACCCACATACTTCCACTTCTCTAACATCACCAGATTCTGCTCTGGATTCAGCTCATCTGCTGCTAAAATCCTCATCAATGCCTCTAGACTGGACTATTCCAAAATACTTTTGGCCTGCCTTCTACATTTTATACCTGCTGTAAACGTCAGGTCATCCAAAACTCTGTTGCCTGTGTTCTTACTCGCACCCAATCCTGTTCACCTATGTGTTCACCGACCTACACTGGCTCCCAGTTAACCAAAGCTACAATTTTAAAATTTGCATCTTTCACTTAAAACCCTTTCCCTCTCATCCCTCCCAATCTCCGTAATTCCTTCCAGCCCAATGACCTTCTGAGGTATCTTGTGTTTCTCTATTTCTGGCCTCTTGAGCATCCCTGATCTTAATCACTTCACCATGGTGGCACAATGGTTAGCATTGCTGTGTCACAGAACCAGGGTTCAATTCCTGGCTTGGGTCACTGTCTGTGCAGAGTCTGCACATTCTCCCAGTGTCTGCATGGGTTTCTTCCGGGTGCTCCGGTTTCCTTCCACAGTCCAAGACGTACTGGTTAGGTGCAGTGGCCATGCTAACTTCTCCCTCAGTGTACCTGAACAGGTGCCGGAGTGTGGCAACAAACGGATTTTCACAATAAATTCACTGCAGTGTTAATGTAAGCCTACTTGTCACACTAATAAATGAACTTTAAAACATTGATGACCATGGCTTTATCTGGGCCCTGAGCTCCGGAATTCCCAGCCTAAACCTCTCTGCCTCTCTACCTCTTTTCAGATGCCCATAAAATATACATCTTTGGCCCAGCTCTTGGAAATTTGCCTTATTATATTCTAAGTGACTCAGTGTCAAATCTTGCTTTATAACACCTCCTGTAAAGTACATTCAGACATTTTATTTCATAAAAGGCACTAGACAAATATAAATTGTTTTACCCACCATTACTTTGAAGGCAGATGTCAGAACGAAAGAAAAAAATGCAATCGAACAAAATTGAAAGCTAGTCTCATTCTTAAATACCTTCATCTGTATTTCCTTTTCTGTCCTCTGATCCATTTTCAGGGAATGCCAATGATGTTTTCTGTGATGATACAAACTCATCTTGCAGGTAAATCTTATCAATCTCACACTGGTATTCAACATGGACTCTGTGGGAAATCTGAGAGAAAGTAACAGGAGCATTTCATAGTCATTAAGACATCCCAATTCATTGCTACTTAAGTGCTTTCTTGAAGTGTGGTCAGTTATAATGTAGGAAGCATGGCAACCAGTTTCTACATAGCAAGTTCACACAAAAATCTATGTGATTATGACAACTTAATTCTTTTCAGTGATGACGTTTGAGGGATAAATACTGGCCGGGACACGGGACAGAACTCCCCTGCTCTTCTTGGAAATGATGTCAAGGGATCTTTTACATCCATGCGAGGGGTTTCAAGCTCATCATCTCATCCTATGAACATGACCTCAGACAGCTTAGCACCTACTCAGTACTGTACCGAATGGTTAGCTGAGGCTTTATGCTAGGTAGTGCGCAGCTACTGAATAACAATTTAATTATGCAAGAAAAATCCTACCACAAAAACAAACATACTCAAATCAACATTAAAACAGCTTATTACCTGTTTTGTTCCTTTTAACTTCATGCCTTCATGCCAGTCTGGTCCCAATGCACTGCCATGTGCTCCATCTTCAGCCAGAGTTTTCTTTTCCTGTTCTAAACCTGCTTTTAAAATGACCAAATAAGCTACTATTCATCTAGACCATTTGCCACATGAGCTACATATTTAGGTCCAACTTAAGATTTAGTTTCTCGCAGAGGGTGGTGAATTTGTGGAACTCGCTGCCCTATAGCACAGTGGAGTCTGAATCATTAAATAGTTTCAAGAAGGAGATAGATATATTTTGGATAGAAAACAGGTTAAAGGGATATGTGGAAAAGGTAGGGAGGTGGAGTTGATCAGGAAGAGATCAGCTATGATCTGACTGAACGGCAGAACAGACTCGAAGGGCTGAATTGTCTACTTCTGTTCCTAATTTCTATGTTCCTATGTTAAAAATGACCTTTTAGATATTGTCAGCTCTCCACAAGTGGTTCAATCTGAGTGGGTGAGGGGAAGGCGATAGTAAGTTTCGCCAAACCCATGCAAGTGTTTAACATATTACATGGGGTTATGAGAGATCAGATCATTCCCAACATTTAACAAAAAATAAGTGAGTTTCAAGCTACCACAGAAATGTGACCCCGGTGAGGGGACACAACACTCAAACTTGAAATGTTGGTCATCCATTAATGCCCTGTAATGCTGCAATTAATTTAAAAAATCTTATTAAAGATACCAATTTAAATTGTAGATAACTGTAAGAGTAAGTGAAATTTCACTCCAGTTCAGGTTCATCTTATTGCAAAAGATGTTAGGAGAGAAACAAATATTCTAAAATTAGATACACGTGGGATAATGCAGCTTTAACAACTGCACAATTAGTCTAAAGCTATCTGCACATCATTCAGTGTAAAGTGCATTACAAAAGCTGCATCTATGCAATTACCTTCTGTAGTGTATTTTGTCCTTTTACAAGGAAGAATGGCCTCAGGCTTATCAGCTTTGAGCTGCGGAATCAGAAATTCAGCTGCTCCTGCATCAAAGAAAGTATTTCCGATAGCTTTATCTTTTATTGCCCAAATCACTTCACATCCTTCAACTTCATAGCTAGAAATATAACACAACAATGTTAGAATATATGATTTTTATTAAGCATGCACAATATTGCAAACTCATAAACCTAGCCTGTTAACAGGGTTGTTGGCAAACACAATGAGCATATCAATGTACAGGACACAATATATTGTATTCACTGGCTGGCATTCAAGATATGGAGCAGGCTCAATTCTTGCTAAATAGTATAAGTAAATTTGGCCTTTATTTGAATGAAATGTACAGCTTTGCAACCAACCATGCTAATGAAGAAAAGATCATATCCAAACGAATGCTCTTGTCAATAACGTAAGCTCTTATCCACCCCTACTCCACCCAGAAGTCCGTTCCACTGACCACCTACACCTGAATCAAATGATATTTGTCATTGCTCTGCCCATTTAATGGAGCTAATTCATCTTGTGATCTCTTGAACATCTCTTCCGATCTCACTGCCGCTCATCTGCCTTCAGCAATAGTATAACATCATCTGTGATTTGATCAGTTGGCAGTGAACTTCTCAATCCAAGTCATTGCTGTAAATTAGAAAGAGTAGGAGTAACACCAATGCTTCCTGGGGCACTTCACATAACACTTCCTCTGCCTATTTCAATAGAAATACCTAATATATAGCTTCTGCTTCAGTACTGCTGTAAAATGAGATATGCTATCGAAGCAATCTTCAGGACAGTTCATAAGAATAGCAATAGTAACATGAACAACAACTTATACTGCATGCAAAGAGAGTGTCAATTAGTTGCCAAGTTAACTCTAATTGGCAGAGGCGTTGCCTTGGAGAATGTATCAGGGAACAGTTAACTGGCAACCATTTATTCAAATTCAAACTAGACAGGTCAACTCTGGTCAAGGTATTGCCATGGGGAATGAACCTGGGAATGGCTCCCCTAAGCTTTCGTTTAGCTGAAAAAGGCACAATACCTGGACATGCTCCTTCTGTCTGCAAAGGACAGGGACATGTATATGAACATATGTAGCTTCTAGTACAGGTAGGTGAGCCACACAGCGAGTCCGACTGATAATTTTAAATTGTTTTTCTGTGCAATTCTTAGCACAATCAGAATTGTTTAGCTTGTGCCGTCCAATCGTTGAATCACATCTAACATCGCGGCACGGTGGCACAGTGGTTAGCATTGCTGCCTCACAGCGTGGGGGACCGGGCTCAATTCCCAGCTTGGGTCACTGTCTGTGCAGAGTCTGCACGTTCTCCCCATGTCTGCATGGGTTTTCTCCCGGTGCTCTGGTTTCCTCCCACAGTCCGAAAGACATGCTGGTTAGGTGCATTGGCCATGCTAAATTCTCCCTCAGTGTACCCGAACACTGTGTCCCAGAGTGTGGTGACTGGGGGATTTTCACAGTAGCTTCATTGCAGTGTTAATGTAAGCCTACTTGTGACACTAATAAATAAACTTAAGCTTATCTATCCACGTCTAACTTTTACTTCATACCTGCAGTTTATTTTCTATTAAATAACTAACATCACAGAGTTGGCTGTCATAAAGTAATGTTTATGACACACTTGGATCGTGACATTTGCTGACTGAAGTAGGACACTGGATGGCAATTGACCAAGAGGTAGATTCCTATTCAATTTATCAAAATATGGACCTTAACCCAAAATTTTAGCTACTGTTAGTTTGGGAAATATCCACTAGACTAGGTTCCTTCCTCATCACCGTGTCTTCAGTGATGCCACTAGAAGATCATCCACTTTCTAACACTGCGAGTCTGATGAAACAGTTGAATAAGAGAATTGCATCATAATTTATAACAAGCTATGGGATATATAACTCAAGGTTTTAAAAAATTAACAAATTCAGAATGGATTTAGAAATCTAAATATTAAGAAATGCGACAATTTCCATTCAGGCACCTTAGAGTCAATATCAAACACTCCCAGATCATATGTGTAACATGGCAAAAATCCCCTTCATCTACTTGAACAACAGACCTCAGCCTGAACTTCACAAAAGGGGAGGCAATAGAATAGTGGTAATGTCACTGGACTAGTAATTCAGAGACTCAGACTCTGGGGAGCTGGATTTGAATCCCGCCACAGCAGATGGTGAAATTTGGAATTGAATAAAGATCTGGAATGAAAAGTCTAATGATGACCATGAAACCATTGCCGATTATTGTCAAACACATCTGGTTCACTAATGTCCTTTAGGGAGGGAGATCTGCTGTCCTTACCTGGTCTGGCCTACGTGACTCCAGATCCACAGTGATATCGTTGACATTTAAATGCCCTCTGAAATGGTCTAGCAAGCCATTCAGTTGAAGGGCAATTACGGGTGGGCAATAAATGCTGGCCCAGCCAACGATGCCCACATCCCGTGAACAAATTAAAAAACAAAGCTTCTTCAATCAACCAATGTCACCTTACTTCATTTGCCACACAACCAATCCAAAATGCGATTGCTAATTATGAGTTACAAGCTGAAGCCCACTCCAAGCTAACCAAACTCAATACAAATTGGACCTTTGCAGTCAGACCCAGGAGCCTCTCTGTTCTGAATTTGCGACCAGAGGTGAAAAGACTTGCATCCAACCCACTATGCCCCCTAGTTGTGAGCTCATGTTTCCAACTGCCCAATGTTCCAAACATTTGAAACTGTCCAATCAAATCTGAGTATTTTTATCGAACATTTGGACTTTTCATTAAAAGACATACTTACACCAGTTCCAGCGCTATACCTCCATTGCCGATAACAGTAATCCTTTTGGCTTTAGCTAAACGACTTTGAAATTCCTGCAACGACAAACAGACTTCAAATCATACAATACCAACATCTTCTCCTTTGGCAAGATGTTGATGCATCTGTAATTCGGACTCTGAAACACTTGTTTTCCTGTGGTAGTCGCTGTATAAAGGCAAGTTAATGCTGCACTGCAAAACTAATGAAGAGAACTGGATGGGGCCAGGATAAAAGTCAGTACAATATTGGCCCTTTGAACTGAAAAGATTGAGTTGTTTTGGCAGCAGAAATGGACTAATTACATTGGTCCTCACGCAAGGTGCAAATGGCTTCCTTCTGTGCCTGAATTTCTGACTCTTAATTCCTTCCAATGAGATTTTGCAAATACAAAACTTTTCTGTCAAAGTTGAGCACTCTTGCTGATGAGCATTATTTCTTGGCAGGGTCAATGATTACAAGCATACTCTATAGAACTTAACAGCAGAAAAACAAGTCTTTCAGCCCACCTTGTCTGTGATGTTCATGCTTCATACAAGTCTCCTTCCACTTTAAAACAGCTTGACTCTCTCTGTGCATCCTTCTACTTTCCTCCCTCATATACACTGAGCTTCTGCTTAAATACATCTATTCACTTTAAATACTCCATGTGGTTCTACATTCTCTGGGGAAAGAGGTTTCTCCCCAATTCTTTATTGGAATCATGAACTACCTTATGTTTATGGCTCGATACCTACTTCACCAAACCCTCTCATAACCTGACAAGACGAGTTTGAAGATGATATGTCAGTCTTCCCTTTTCTGGAGAAGAAAACCTGAGTTTGATCGTTATAACTTCAGTCCTGGTATCATGCTTGCCGACTGTTTCGAAACCTCCTATAGTACCTCTGTATTCTTTTTAAGTATTATCTAAATTTAACTGGACTTTCTACTCGTCATTAGAACATTGGAACATGAGTTGGCCATTCAGCCCATCAAACCTGCTCCACCATTTAATACAATCATGGCTGATTGGATACTTCAATTTCTGTTACATCCGCCATCCCCATAACTCTTTATGTTATTGTTAATCAAAAATTTGTCACTCTCTGTTTTAAACACACACAATGGCTGCACTTCCACAGCTCTCTGGGGTAGAGAATTTCAGGAGGCCAAAGTCATCCTGCTTCTTTAAATATAAGACAACTTCTAATGTGCATGGAACTAACACCCACCCCAGTAGGAACTGTCATGGAATCCTTTTACAGTTGGAGACCCAACTTTTGGATCCCGTGAGATTTAACCTTATGCAACAATCTGCCATGCGGTACCTTGTCAAAGGCCTTAGAACATAGAACATAGAACAGTACAGCACAGAACAGGCCCTTCGGCCCACGATGTTGTGCCGAGCTTTATCTGAAACCAAGATCAAGCTATCCCACTCCCTATCATCCTGGTGTGCTCCTTGTGCCTATCCAATAACCGCTTAAATGTTCCTAAAGTGTCTGACTCCACTATCACTGCAGGCAGTCCATTCCACACCCCAACCACTCTCTGCATAAAGAACCTACCTCTGATATCCTTCCTATATCTCCCACCACGAACCCTATAGTTATGCCCCCTTGTAATAGCTCTATCCACCCGAGGAAATCCCCTTCATCATTTTATAAACCTCTATTAAGTCTCCCCTCAGCCTCCTCCGCTCCAGAGAGAACATTCCTAGCTCCCTCAACCTTTCCTCATAAGACCTACCCTCCAAACCAGGCAGCATTCTGGTAAATCTCCTCTGCACTCTTTCCAGCGCTTCCACATCCTTCTTATAGTGAGGTGACCAGAACTGCACACAATATTCCAAATGTGGTCTCACCAAGGTCCTGTACAGTTGCAGCATAACCCCACAGCTCTTAAACTCCAACCCCCTGTTAATAAAAGCTAACACACTATAGGCCTTCTTCACAGCTCTATCCACTTGAGTGGCAACCTTTAGAGATCTGTGGATATGGACCCCAAGATCTCTCTGTTCCTCCACAGTCTTCAGAACCCTACCTTTGACACTGTAATCCACATTTAAATTAGTCCTACCAAAATGAATCACCTCACATTTATCAGGGTTAAACTCCATTTGCCATTTTTCAGCCCAGCTTTGCATCCTATCTATGTCTCTTTGCAGCCTACAACAGCCCTCCACCTCATCCACTACTCCACCAATCTTGGTGTCATCAGCAAATTTACTGATCCACCCTTCAGCCCCCTCCTCTAAGTCATTAATAAAAATCACAAAGAGCAGAGGACCAAGCACTGATCCCTGTGGCACTCCGCTAGCAACCTGCCTCCAATCCGAAAATTTTCCATCCACCACCACCCTCTGTCTTCGATCAGACAGCCAGTTACCTATCCAATCGGCCAACTTTCCCTCTATCCCACACCTCCTCACTTTCATCATAAGCCGACCATGGGGGACCTTATCAAACGCCTTACTAAAATCCATGTATATGACATCAACTGCCCTACCTTCATCAACACACTTAGTTACCTCCTCAAAAAATTCTATCAAATTTGTGAGGCACGACTTACCCTTCACGAATCCGTGCTGACTATCCCGGATTAATCCGCATCTTTCTAAATGGTCGTAAATCCCATCCCTAAGGACCTTTTCCATCAATTTACCAACCACCGAAGTAAGACTAACCGGTCAATAATTACCAGGGTCATTTCTATTCCCTTTCTTAAACAGAGGAACAACATTCGCCATTCTCCAGTCCTCTGGCACTATCCCCGTGGACAGCGAGGACCCAAAGATCAAAGCCAAAGGCTCTGCAATCTCATCCCTTGCCTCCCAAAGAATCCTAGGATACATTTCATCAGGCCCAGGGGACTTATCGACCTTCAGTTTATTCAAAACTGCCAGGACATTCTCCCTCCGAACATCTATTTCCTCCAGCCTATTAGCCTGTAACACCTTCTCTTCCTCAAAAACATGGCCCCTCTCCTTGGTGAACACTGAAGAAAAGTATTCATTCATCACCTCGCCTATCTCTACTGACTCCATACACAAGTTCCCACTACTGTCCTTGACCGGCCCCAACCTCACGCTGGTCATTCTTTTATTCCTCACATAAGAGTAAAAAGCCTTGGGGTTTTCCTTGATCCGACCCACCAAGGACTTCTCATGTCCCCTCCTAGCTCTCCTAAGCCCCTTTTTCAGCTCATTCCTTGCTGACTTGTAACCCTCAATCGAGCCATCTGAACCTTGTTTCCTCATCCCTACATAAGCTTCCCTCTTCCTTTTCACAAGACATTCCACCTCTTTTAGCCTTGCTAAAGTCCATGTAGACAACATCAACTGCACTGCCCTCATCTACCTTCTTGGTTACCCCTTCCAAAAACTCAATTAAATTTGTGAGACATGATTTTCCACTCACAAAGCCATGCTGACTGTCCCTAATCAGTCCTTGCTTCTCTAAATGCCTGTAGATCCTGTCTCTCAAAATATCTTCCAACAATTTACCTACCACAGATGTGAGGCTCACTGGCCTGTAGTTCCCAGGCTTTCCCTGCAGCCCTTTCTAAACAAAGGTACATTTGCCACTCTCCAATCTTCAGGCACCTCACCCGTGACTATCGATGATTCAAATATCTCTGCTAGGGCACCCGCAATTTCCTCCCTAGCCTCCCACAATGTCCTGGGATACACTTCATCAGGTCCCGGGGATTTATCTACCATGATGCGCTTAGAGACTTCCAGCACCTCCTTCTCTGTAATATGTACACTCCTCAAGACATCACTATTTATTTCTCCAAGTTCCCTAACATCCATGCTTTTCTCAACAGTAAATACTGATGAGAAATATTCATTTAGGATCTCACCCATCTCTTGTGGATCCGCACATAGATGACCTTGTTGATCCTTAAGAGGCCCTACTCTCTCCCTTGTTACTCTTTTGCCCTTTATGTATTTGTAGAAGCTCTTTGGATTCTCCTTTGCCTTATCTGCCAAAACAATCTCGTGTTCCCTTTTTGCTCTCCTGATTTCTCTCTTAACTCTACTCCTACACCCCCTATACTCTTCAAGAGATTCACTTGATCCCAGCTGCCTATGCACGTCATGTGCCTCCTTCTTCTTCTTGACCAGGGCCTCAATATCCCGAGTCATCTAGGGTTCCCTGCTTCTGCCAGCCTTGCCCTTCACCCTAAGAGGAATGTGTTTACCCTGAACCCTGGTTAATACACTTTTGAAAGCGTGCCACTTACCAGACGTCCCTTTGCCTTCCCACAGACTCCCCCAATTAACTTTTGAAAGTTCCTGCCTGATACCATCAAAATTGGCCTTGCCCCAATTTAGAATTTTAACTTTTGTGCCAGACCTATCATTCTCCATAGCTATCTTAAAACCAATAGAATTATGGTCACTGGTCCCAAAGTGATCCCTCACTAACACTTCTGTCACCTGCCCTTCCTTATTTCCCAAGAGGAGGTCAAGTTTTGCCCCCTCTCTAGTCGGGCCATCCACATGCTGAATGAGAAATTCCTCCTGAATACACTCAACAAATTTCTCTCCATCCAAGCCTCTAATACTATGGCTGTCCCAATCAATGTTGGGAAAGTTAAAATCTCCGACTATTACCACCCTATTTTTCTTGGAGCTATCTGTAATCTCCTTACATATTTGCTCCTCAATTTCCCGCCGACTATTTGGGGGCCTATAGTACAACCCTATCAAAGTAATTTCCCCCTTCTTATTTCTCAGTTCTACCCATATAGACTCAATGGCCGAACCCTCGGACATATCCCCTCTCAGTATGGCCGTGATGCTTTCCCTAATCAAAAGTGCAACTCCCCCTCCTCTCTTACCTCCTGTCCTATCTTTCCTATAGCATCTGTACCCTGGAACATTGAGCTGCCAGTCCTGTCCCTCCCTTAGCCATGTTTCAGTAATTGCTATAATATCCCAGTCCCACGTACCCATTAATGCCCTGAGTTCATCTGCCTTGCCCGTCAGGCCTCTTGCATTGAAATAAATGCAGTTTAATCTGGACCTCCCTTGCTCTCTGTCTTGCTTTTGCCTGATCTGTCTGGTACTAGGATTACTGACACTGCCTTTACTACTTAATGTGCTCTCTTTAACTTCTGTGCTGTCCTCAAACTTCTCTTCTGTCTCCCTACTGCTTTGGATCCCACCCCCCTGCCAAACTAGTTTAAACCCTCCCGAGTGGCTCTAGCAAATCCCCCCGCCAGGATGTTAGTCCCCCTCCAGTTCAAACGTAACCCATCCCTCTTGAACAGGTCAGCCCTGCCCCAGAAACGATCCCAATGATCCAAAAATCTAAATCCCCGCCCCCTGCACCAGCTCTCAAGCCAGGCATTCATCTGCCTAATCCTCCTATTCCTACTCTCACTAGCACGTGGCAGCGGTAGCAGTCCAGAAATTACTACCTTCGAGGTCCTGCACTTTAGCCTTCTGCCTAACATTCTATATTCACATTTCAGGACCTCATCCCTTTTCCTACCTATGTCGTTGGTACCAAAATGTACTACAACCTCTGGCTGCTCACCCTCCCCCTTAAGAATGTCCTGCAATCGCTCAGAAATGTCCTTGACCCTGGCACCAGGGAGACAACACACCATCCTGGAGTCTCGATTGCGGCCACAGAAACGTCTGCCTGTGCCTCTAACTCGCGACTCCCCTATTACTACTGCTTGCTTGCTCTTTGCCCGACCCTGTCCCACAGCAGAACCAGCTGTGGTGTCACAGGCCTGGCTGCTGCTGGTATCTCCCCCTGACAGGCTATCCCCCTCAACAGTATCCAAAACAGTATACCTGTTTGAAAGGGGAATAGGCACAGGAGACTCCTGCACGACCTGCCTGCCTCTCCTGGCGGTCACCCATCTACTTGTCTGAACCTGTGGTGTGACAACCTCCCTGTAACTAGTGTCTATCACACTCTCTGCCTGCTGTATGCTCGGCAGTGCGTCCACCTGCTGCTCCAACCGAACAATGCGGTCTGTGAGGAGCTGCAACTGGACACACCTCCTGCAGACAAAGTTGTCAGGGAGACTAGATTGCTCCCTAATTGCCCACATCTGGCAGGAGGAGCATGCCACTGCTCTAGCTGCCATATTGCCCTTAGTAAGAAGTTTAACAACACCAAGTTAAAGTCCAACAGGTTTATTTGGTAGCAAAAGTGCTACCAAATAAACCTGTTGGACTTTAACTTGGTGTTGTTAAACTTCTTACTGTGTTTACCCCAGTCCAACGCCGGCATCTCCACATCATATTGCCCTTATACAGGTAAAAGGATAAAAGAATCTCAACTCACCTCTCCCTTGCTTGTGGTCCTCCTGCCGACTTTTTTTTTTGGTTAGAGGAGGAGGTAGGGAGGGAAACACTGAAGTAGTGTTTGGGGTTTAACTGTCCCTTCACAGCAGCTCCTCCACAAACCACCTTCTTCTGTAACTTTCAATCAAGTGAACATTTCTGCTGTTCAAATCACTACTTTCAATAGTTCTATCTGAATCAGGTGGTTGGATCACAGGCATTGCTCACCATTGACAGCTGCTTCTTCAATCAATTAGGCCCCAAGCTCTGGAATTCCCTCACTAAGCCTCTGCTTCTCCACCTCTTTATTCCTTCTTTAGATGCTGCTTAAAACTTACCAATTGACAAAGGCAAAGTCATTTGTCCTAATGTCATTTTCTTCGGCTGTGTCAATTTTTGTGCAGTTACACACTTCTGAAGTACTTTAGAATTTTTACTACATTAAAAGTGCAATATAAGTTGTGCATGCAAAAGGCAATGACAAGAAAAATCACCTTTACGGACTCATACTGTTAGTAAATTGTCACAACCTGGAACTTACTTCAAAGATATAATTCATTGCAGAGTTCCAACACATTGAAAAAATGTCTCAAGTCTCATGTTATCTGAACTCAGTGCTTTATTCACCATAAAACACCACAGTTTCAATACCATGTATTAGTATTGTCCACAACCAAAAAGTTGCTTTTTAAGGAAAAAAGACCTTTTCTTCTCAGGACGAAATAGATTGTGTGAATACTATGTTTCCATTAGAAGTTGGTTACTACCTTTGCACTGTCAGTATCCCGAATCCCTAATACAAATGGATTGGCTTTGACTATCAGTTTGGGCCTCGCTCCAGTACATATGCACAGCTTCTCGTAAATGTACTCTTTGCCTTCTTCTGTTTGAAGTTTCTGCAAGTAAATTAATGAGATTGTCACAAATTGAATGGTGAAATTAGAATCGTACAGCAAGAAAGGACCATTCAGCCTGGCACATTGCTAGCTCTTTGAAAGAGTTGTAAAATTTAATCCCGTGTCCAGATTTTTCCTCACTTCAGCAAAGTAGTTCACTTCAATCATACTTCCAAGGACAGAATCTGGTTACACCAGCCTTTCAGATCCTGGATCTTATGCCAATTATTTTAAATCTATGACCTCTGGTTACCAATGCACTTGCCAAAGGAACCAGTTTCACTGTTCTTGCCTAACCAAAATTCCCTTACAAATTTTGATTAGCTCTATTAAATCGCCTCTTAACTTTCTCTACTCCAAGGAGAACAATCTCCGTTTCTCCACAGAACTAAAGTCCCTCATCCTCGGTAAGGTACTGGTATTCCTCCACTGTACTCTCTTCAGGATATGATGGAGCAGTGTAAAATGCTCTTTAGGCCACAGTTAGAATACCGTGTGCAGTTCTGGTCACCACTCTATAGGAAGGATGTTATTGCACTATAAAGTGTGCAGAGGAGATTCACCAGGATGTAACCTTGCCTGGAGTTTTTCAGCTATGAAGAAAGGCTGGTTAGGCTGGGGTTGTTCTCTTTAGAGCAGAGAAGGCTGAAGGGGGATCTGATTGAGGTGTTCATTCGTTGGGGGGGGGGGGGTCAATAACCAGGGAGCATAGATTTAAGGTCAGGGGCAGGAGATTCAGAAGGGACTTGAGGAAAAACATTTTCACCCAGAGGGTGGTGGGAATCTGGAACTCACTACCTGAAAGGGTGGTAGATGCAAGAACCCCCACAACATTTAAGAAGCATTTAGGTGAACACTTGAAATGTCATAGCGTACAAGGCTACGGATCAAGTGCTGGAAAGATGTTGCAGTGAGGCCAGAGAATCACGCCCCACGTCTTCAGTTGCAGAGTCCCGAAGCAGTTCCCTTTCTAAACAGGTGAACATAAGAAATCAGCGTAGGTAAAGCTGACATGGTTCATTGAGCTTACTCCGCCATTCAATATGATCAAAGCTGATCTTGGGCTTCAACTCCACTTTTGTGCCTGTTCCTCACATTCCTTCCGCGACACAAAATATCTGCCCCTCTCAGCCTTAAATGTATTCAATGATGGCACATCCTCAATCTCCTGAGATAGTGAACCAGATGGGTTTTTACAAGAATCGATCATTATTAGACTTCCAGACTTCTATTGAATTCAAATTTCACTATCTGCCGTGGTGAGATTTGAACCCGGGTCCCTAGAGCATTACCCTGGGTCTCTGGGTTACTAATTACACCACCACATCCCCTTATGATACACTTCTATCTACTTGTACCTGACCAGTTGGCTGTAGAAGCTCAACTTCTGTAAACTCTCTCTCTCTGTGCCAGAAATGTTATTTTCCAATTTTACAGAGACACTCACTGTGAACAAAAGCATCAGCACACTAGGCACTGGTACATCCCAAATCTTTGCAGATCTTTGTTCAAGCAGGGTTCATGCATAGGTCCAGATAAAATAGGACATATTTATATCCCAACTAATGAGCCATCTCCGGTCCTGTAATTTCAAAGGTTTGTCTTCTATTCCCAGTAAGGAATTTTTGATCTGCGTCCGCCTTCGAGGTTTTCTATCAGTTTGACATATGACTCCATTTTGGAGACATTTAAGGTGATTTTTGGTGCATTTCTCTTCTAACACTGAAATGAACTTTCAACAAATGTTCGAGTTGTAAACTTAAATGAAAGCTGCATTACGTGAAATGAAAGAAATTCCATTTGTAAACAATATTTCCAAAAAAAAATTACTTTACATGATATTTTAAAATATTCTACATAGAGGGTGGTAGTGGAAGGGTCTTTTTCTGGCTGGAGGCCTGTGACTAGTGGTGTTCCGCAGGGCTCTGTATTGGCACCTCTGCTGTTTGTGATTTATATAAACGATCTGGAAGAAGGTGTAACTGGGGTGATCAGTAAGTTTGCGGACGACACGAAATTGGCTGGACTTGCAGATAGTGAGGAACATTGTCAGAGGCTACAGATGGATATAGATAGGCTGGAAATTTGGGCAAAGAAATGGCAGATGGAGTTCAATCCAGATAAATGCGAAGTGATGCATTTTGGTAGAGCTAATGTAGGGGGGGAGCTATACGATAAATGGCAGAACCATAAAGGGTGTAGAGACGCAGAGGGACCTGGGTGTGCAAGTCCACAGATCCTTGAAGGTGACGTCATAGGTGGAGATTGTGAAGAAGGCATGTGGCATGCTTGCCTTTATAGGATGGGGCATAGAGTATAAAAGTTGGGGTCTGATGTTGCAGATGTATAGAATGTTGGTTCGGCCGCATTTGGAATACTGCGTCCAGTTCTGGTCGCCACACTACCAGAAGGACGTGGAGGCTTTAGAGAGAGTGCAGAGGAGGTTTACCAGGATGTTGCCTGGTATGGAAGGGCTTAGTTATGAGGAGAGATTGGGTAAACTGGGGTTGTTCTCCCTGGAAAGACGGAGGATGAGGGGAGACTTAATAGAGGTGTATAAAATTATGAAAGGCATAGATAGAGTGAACGGTGGGAAGCTTTTTCCCAGGTCGGTGGTGACGTTCACGAGGGGTCATAGGTTCAAGGTGGGGGGTGGGAGGTTTAACACGGATATCAGAAGGACATATTTTACACAGAGGGTGGTGGGGGCCTGGAATGTGCTGCCGGGCAAGGTGGTGGAGGCGGGCACACTGGGAACGTTTAAGACTTATCTAGATAGCCACATGAACAGAGTGGGAACGGAGGGATACAAAAGAATGGTCTAATTTGGACCAGGGAGCGGCATGGGCTTGGATGGCCGAAGGGCCTGTTCCTGTGCTGTATTGTTCTTTGTTTTGTTCTTAACCACCAAGAATATCCTTGTAAACAACAAGTATGAATTATCATTAAACAAATTCATTCTTACATGTTTTGCTGCATCTAGTCCTCGAACTGCAGATTGTACCACTTTAACGTTGGGATAGTGCTCTTCCAGTATGTGAGATGGCCTTTCTTCAACCTCAAACTCTTCCAATGTTTTGGAAACCTTCAATTAAAAAAAAAAGACAAATTTGCAACCCATACTGATTTTAAAGACATAAGGAAACAAAGGCAGATATGGCTCAAAGAAGTAGTTCTCTTTGTAAAACACTGAACCATACACACCTGTTTGAAGTTCAGCACTGCTTTAATTAATGGTGATGCTGTAATTAAAAGGATCTCATCTGTTGGGAACTGGCCAGCAAGCTACCAAAACAAAAAGAAAACATCCATCTGTTCAGAACTATTAAAACAGAAGTCAGAGAGGGTGCAATTTAATACAATTAAATAAATTCAATAAAAACATACATTTTAACATTACAAAAATGCTATTAAACACATTCCAAAATTGCACTTGTATTGTTTTATTTCCACAGCACATTACCTACAAGGATCAAGTGTACAGTCTTTTCTTTTCCCCAACACCCCCACAACACCCCGACCCACCCCACATCCACTGTTTTATCTTCTTCAAGGTCATTCCTCTGGAGAAGCTTCAAGTTCGAGCAAATATGCATGAATGGTAACTTTGCAGCTTTCCTTATAAATGCTGGCTGACTTACTGATTCTGGACGACCATGTCAATTTTAGGTGGGAGTTCCCAGGTCAATGTATTAATATTGATGTTGGGGGGGGGTAAGGTCTCCCGTTGCATCAATTTCAAATAGGATGAAGGATTATTATGTCGATATTGATGGGGGAGTCCCAGGTGGGTGTGTTGATATTGACAGGAGACCACAGGTGATTGTGTTGATATCGACAGATTCCAGGTGATGTGTTGATATTGACAGGGATTCCAGGTGAGCATGTCGATATTGACAGGTGATCATGTCAATATTGACAGCGGATCCCTGGTGAGCTCGTCAATATTGACAGGAGAATGTTGATATTGACAGGGGATCACAGGTGAGAATGTCCATATTGACAGGGAATCCCAGATGAGCGTGTCGCTATTTCAGGGGATCCTAGGTGAGCATGTTAATATTAACTGGGGATCGCAGGCATGTCGATTTTCACAGGGAACCACAGGTGATTGTGATGATAATGACAAGGTATCGCAGATAATCATGTCAATATTGACAGGGGATGGCAGGTGAATTCCGATATTGGCAGTGATCCCTGGTGAATGTGTCAATACTGCCAGAGGATAGCAGGAGATAGTGCCAATATTGATGGGATTGCAAGTAAACATGTCAATATTGACAGGGGATGGCAGGTGAGTTCCAATATTGGCAGCGGTCCCTGGTGAGTGTGCCAATACTGCCAGAGGATAGCAGGTGATAGTGCCAATATTGATGGGATTGCAGGTAAATATGTCAATATTGACAGGGGTTCTAGATGATCATGTCAATAGAGACAGGGATCTCAGGTAAGCATGTCAATATTGACAGGGGATTCCAGGTGAGCATGTCAATATTGACAGGGGGATTCCAGGTGAGCATGTCAATGTTGACAGGGGATTCCAGGTGAACATGTCAATATTGACAGGGGATTCCAGGTGAGCATGTCAATGTTGACAGGGGATTCCAGGTGAGTGTCAATATTGACAGGGGGATTCCAGGTGAGCATGTCAATATTGACAGGGGGATTCCGGGTGCGCATGTCAATATTGACAGGGGGATTGCAGGTGAACATGTCAATATTGACAGGGGGATTCTGGGTGAAGATGTCAATATTGACAGGGGGATTCTGGGTGAACATGTCAATATTGACAGGGGGATTCTGGGTGAACATGTCAATATTGACAGGGGGATTCCGGGTGAACATGTCAATGTTGACAGGGGATTCCAGGTGAACATGTCAATATTGACAGGGATTCCATGTGAGCATGTCAATGTTGACAGGGGATTCCAGGTGAGTGTCAATATTGACAGGGGGATTCCAGATGAGCATGTCAATATTGACAGGGGGATTCCAGATGAGCATGTCAATATTGACAGGGGGATTCCGGGTGCGCATGTCAATATTGACAGGGGGATTGCAGGTGAACATGTCAATATTGACAGGGGGATTCTGGGTGAAGATGTCAATATTGACAGGGGGATTCTGGGTGAACATGTCAATGTTGACAGGGGGATTCCAGGTGCGCATGTCAATATTGACAGGGGGATTCCGGGTGAACATGTCAATATTGACAGGGGGATTCCGGGTGAACATGTCAATGTTGACAGGGGGATTCCGGGTGAACATGTCAATGTTGACAGGGGGATTCTGGGTGAACATGTCAATGTTGACAGGGGGATTCCGGGTGAACATGTCAATGTTGACAGGGGGATTCCGGGTGAACATGTCAATGTTGACAGGGGGATTCCGGGTGAACATGTCAATGTTGACAGGGGGATTCCGGGTGAACATGTCAATGTTGACAGGGGGATTCCGGGTGAACATGTTGATGTGGACAGGGATTGGGGAGGGTGGTTCTATCTCCAGGGCCGCGCCCCTGGCCTTGCTTGCTCAACTGCCCCTTCGCCCCTCCCCCACACACCTGCTCGGTGCAGGTCACCCCGGCGACCCCGCCTCCCACCACAATGAAGCGGGCTCCAGCTGCGCCCGGGCCCATCGCCATGACAGCGCCGCCAACCGCCACACCCGCCGGAAGCAGCTCCCGTCAGCCGCCCGGAAACACGTCAGAAGCAGCGCCAGCCCTTCGCCGCTTACACTGCTGGCAGCGCCCAGAGCCTGTGCGCATGCGCCTACTACTGCCCCAGGTGGTCATTCAGTGTCATTGCACTTTCATACTTCATACAATAGCTTCAGGAGGAATTTATTGCAGTTTGTTTTGCTACATGTTAAGGCATTTTTCCCCATATAAAAGGTTCTAGACTGCTCAAATCATTGGAGCTTTGAGTGATTGTGAAATAGATTTTTGCTGAATCAAGTGATATGGAGCTTTGAAGCTCATGCTGTAACAAATCAGCCTTGATTTAGTTGAATAGAAGAGGCTGGGCTAAATCATAGAAATAGAAATCATAGAAACCCTACAGTGCAGAAGGAGGCCATTCGGCCCATCGAGTCTGCACCGACCACAATCCCACCCAGGCCCTACCCCCACATATTTTACCCGCTAATCCCTCTAACCTATGCATCTCAGGACTCTAAGGGGCAATTTGTAACCTGGCCAATCAACCTAACCCGCACATCTTTGGACTGTGGGAGGAAACCGGAGCACCCGGAGGAAACCCACGCAGACACGAGGAGAATGTGCAAACTCCACACAGTTTGCACAAACTCCACACAGGCTAAGGGGCTGAATGGCCTCCTTCTGGGGTCCTGATGTTCCTATTCAGTCATTTCCATTCAATACCTAAACATTAGTCCAAGGAAATGCCGGTTAGGTGGATTGGCCATGCAAAATTGCCCCTTAGTATCCCAAGCTGTGTGTAGGTTAGGGAGGTTAGTGGAGTAAATACATGGGGTTATGGGGTTAGTAAGAGTAGGATGCTCTGTTGGAGAGTCAGTGCACACTCGATGGGCCAAATGACCACCTTCTGCATTGATGGGATTCTATGGCCGGAATTTTACCACCCGCCACGGGAATCAGAGTGGGTGAGGGGTGGAGCATGGGAAGGTCCTTTGACCTTGGGCAGGACTTTACGGTTTTGGGACGAGCGAGGCCATAAAAGTTTGCCCTATGAGTCACCATGGATGAGTGTACATGTACGCAACCACTGCAGCCTGTATCTTAAACTTGCTCCAAATCTAATTCACCCAGCCACACTGGGTTTACATTCACTCCTGACATGAGTTTCCAACCTCATCTTTGTGCCTCAATAACGTGGCTCAACTTCAAACCCTGTTTCTGGTCATCTGCTACTGAAACCCTTTATCACACATCCGTAAACTCTAGGCTCAACTCCTTCAACACACGCCTGGCTGGTCTCTCACACCCTACCCTCCGTAAACTTCAGACTCTGCTGCCCGCGTCTTAAGTCACAGCAAGTCCCATTGCCCCATCTTCCCTGTGCTCATTGGCTCCTGATCAAGCAGCATCCTGATTCTTAAATTCTCATGCTTGTTTTCAAAGCCCTTTTTGTCTTTGCCATTCCCTATCTCGAAATTCTACTTGAACCTCACATAGAATCCCTACAGTGCAGAAGGAGGCCATTCAGCCCATCGAGTCTGCACCAAACACAATCCCACCCAGGCCCTATTCCTGTAGACCCACATATTTACCCTGCTAATCCTCCTGACACTAGGGTCAATTTAGCATGGCCAATCAACCTAACCCGTGCATCTTTCATCTGTGGGAGGAAACCCGAGCACCTGGAGGAAACCCACGCAGACGCGGGGAGAATGCGCAGACAGTGACCCGAGGTTGGAATTGAACCTGGGTCCCTGGCGTCGTGAGGCAGCAGTGCTAACCACTGTGCCACCATGCTACACCTTGAGGTTTCATTATGTTAAAGGTGCTGTATAAGTTGTCGTTGCTCGCAGATCTTGACTGGCATCCCATCGAACAACAATTTCTAAATCCTGACCTTTGGTTTCAAATTTCCCGATAGCCACATCCGTCTCCACTCAGTTCCCTCCAGCAAACTTATAAACCTTCGCGATTTAAGTGTTGCTCCAATTCTGGCTGCATTGCTGATTTTAATCCAATATTGGTGGCAAAGCTTTCAGTTGCCTTGACCGTAAACACTGGAATTCCCTCCCCATCTCTGCCTCCATATCACACTCACACTATTAAGAAAACTCTCCTCCTTTATTGAGCTTCTGGCCTGATTCTGTTTTGATTTCTCCTTTGTGGCTCCATGTCAAAAAAATTGTCAAAAATCCTTTCATTGATATCCCTCTTGTGAAGCACCTTGGAATATCTAAGAACATTCACGATAAAAGATCAGCACGTGAAGCATTAACTCCGTTCCCCTATCCAAACATGCTTCTAGACCTGTTGAGTACTTCCAGCATTTTATGTTATTTAGCTTTCCAGCATCTACAGTATTTTGCTTTATTGAAATAAGACTTTGCTCAGTCCAGTACAACAGTGCACATCATCACTGTATTCCAGCTGCATAAGTGTCAGCAACTTGAATTTATACCATAGCATAGAATCATAGAATCCCTACAATGTAGAAGGAGGCCATTTGGTCCATCAAGTCTGCAACTTACCCAGGCCTTATCTCAGTAACCCAACGCATTTACTCACTAATCCCACTAACCTACATACCTTGCAACACTAAGGGACAATTTAGTCATGGCCAATCCACCTAACCTGCACATCTTTGGACTGTGGGAGGAAACCGGAGCACCCGGAGAAAACCCACGCAGACATGGGGAGAACGTTCTGTCTCTGCACAGACAGTGACCCATGGCTGGAATTGAACCCAGGTCCCTGTCGCTATGAGACAGCAGCGCTGACCACTGTGCCACCATGCCGTGATGCCATTAACATAAAGAAAGATGTCATAATACTTTTTAGGGACCGAATCAGAAAATAAGATAGCACCAAGCAAGAGAAAATATTAGGAAGAGTGAACAAAAGGTCAGTGATGTGTTGGAATTTAATGATTACCTTATAGTAGGAGGGAAGAAAGAACTCTAGAGCCCATCTAGGGTCTAAGGTGCTAAAGACATGGCTACCAAGCTTTGGGTGAAGGGAAAGGGTTGTCCATCCCATCCAAGGTGGCACTAACCATTTCTGCTGATAATGTCACACTTACCCAGGAAAGATTGTGGGCTGAATTTTTGCCATGAGTGTCAAGAACCCGAAGTCAGAACCATTTCCTGGTCTTCTGGTGATGAGCTTTCTGGTATTTTTTCATGGGAGAAGGCCAATTAATAGACTGCCCGCACATTTGCCATCCAAGTAGAAACTTGGTGGGCTGAAAAAGCAGCAGCGTCAATCAGAACCCCCTCTCCCAAGCAAAGGGTGACTAGCAGTCATAGTGTGAAGGCCATTTGTCGCTGGTCTGAATGGGAAGATGTTTCCATTAGTAGGAGAGACTAGGATCCACGGGCACAGCCTCAGATTAAAGGGATGACCCTTTAGAACCGAGATGAGGAGGAATTTCTTCAGCCAGAGGGTGGCGAATCTATGGAATTCATTGCCATAGAAGGCTGTGGAGGATAGGTAATTGAGTGTATTTAAGACAGAGATAGATAGGTTCTTAAGACAAATGCAAAATTTTTGTCTTAAGAACAAAAATTCTTTGTTCTTAAGAAGAACAAAGAATTGCGGATGCTGGAATCTGAAACCAAAACAGAAAATGCTGGAAAATTTCAGCAGGTCTGACAGCATCTGTGGAGGGAGAATAGAGCCAATGTTTTGAGTCTGGATGACCCCTTGTCAGAGCTAAGAGCAAAGAAAATGAGAGAGGATTTATACTATGAGGTTGGGGAGGGCGGGGGTGCAGCTGTAATAGGCCAAAGGGAATATAGGTTCTTGATTGGTAAGTGATCAAAGGTTGTGGGGAAAAGGTGTGAGAATGGGTTTGAGGAACTTATCAGGCATGATTGAATGGCAGAGACTTGATGGGCTGAATGGTCTAATTCTGCTCCTATATCTTATGGTCTTATAATGTAGCAGGAGCAGAGAGTGCAAGAGGAAGGCACACTGTGATGTGACTGGCATCCAATCCTTTCCACCCAGCACTATCTGGTGGATCCGTCTGCAGATGAGACGCATTCATTTGTAAACTGTTGCAGGCAAATGACCTGAGGATTGCCTCTTTGAGCCTCCAAAGTTAAAACTTCCTATTCAGCTGAGGGTACTATGCTCTCACTGGTAGGAAAGCTCAGTCAAAGCAGGGATCCTGTGCACCTTTGGTAAAATTGCAATCCTTTCAAAAAATATCCGCTTATTATATCAATAATTGCTTTAACTCTCTGCCAGATAGGTTGCCATTGCCACTGCACTTTTGCTGACAGGAAAAGCCATGATGTGGAATTGCCGGCGTTGAACTGGGGTAAGCACAGTAAGTAGTCTCACAACACCAGGTTAAAGTCCAACAGGTTTATTTGGTAGTACGAGCTTTCCTCATCAGGAAAAGCATGAGGAGGTAGGAACACATGAGGAAGCAGGCCCAATGCTGTTTTTTTCCCCTAAATTTCCTTGACCCCCCCTACCTCTAAATCACTGCCATGGAACTGGGAAACTGTCCTGAGGTGGACATACTGATCTTCTGGGTCAGAGGCAGAGAAGCTACTCACTGCACCACAAGACTCAATTCCATTCACTGTGAGGGTATCTAAAAGCATGTTGAGTGGCCTACCCTGTGGCAATGGGCTGGCATATGCAGGGATAGCAATGTTATGTCATGAAACTTGGCTGTATTGTGTTGTCAGTATGCTGCAATGCTGACCTTTTTATTTATTCATTCGTAGGACATGGGTGTCGCTGGCTGGCCAGCATTTATTGCCCATCCCAAGTTGTCCAAAGGTAGTTGAGAGTCAACCACATTACTGCGGGTCTAGAGTCACACGTAGGCCAGACCAGCTAAGGATGGCAGGTTTTCTTCCCTAAAGGACATGAGTGAACCAGATGGGCTTTTCAAACAATCGAACAATGGTTTCATGGTCATTCCTTATATGTTTATTGAATTCATATTTCACCATCTGCTGTGGCGGGATTCATGCCTAGTCCCCACAACATTAGCTGAGTTTCGCGATTAATATCTACCATTAATATACCACTAGGCCATTGCCTCCCCAAACCCACGATGAAAGTGTTGTGGAACTTCAAAGACCTCAATTCTCCTTGCAAATATCTCATGGGCATAAAGTAGAGTTCAGCAGCCATGAAACAAGAGAAATGAGGATAACACCAAGAGGATATTGGTTTCTTCTCTCTTCAAGTGTCATCTGTTCTGTCTTCCCAACCCTTATGTGTATCATTTATTCAGTGTAACGAACTTCCTTATATATTTTTTTATTTCCCTTTTACCAGTTTGAACTTTATCCTACATCTTCTTCTGGCATTTTAATGTAAAGTGGAGCTCACTCTTGCCCTAGTTCTCAGAGCCGGTATGGAGAGGGGTCTTCCATTCCAAGTGTAGGCTGGATTCGAACACAGCTTGCCCAGCTAGCAGACCAGTGTGCAACCCGCAGAATCAGTCGCTCCTCTCAGAGCCGGGTTACTGATTAACTATAGAGCAAAGATGACAGGTGAGGCAAGTGAAAGTAGCTTTTTGTTTAAACAACTGTACAATTCCCTTCTAATACCTTGATCTTTAAAAAATGCCACATTTGCTTAGATTTTACCTTTGAGCCATTTTCATAATTGGAATGCCTGTCAGTAATGATTAATGATTTAATTTTACACAATGCTTCTGACTCTTCTTTCAATTAACCTGCAGAAACAACATGACAAATACGACTTTAAAGCATTCCAGGCATTCGCTGTTTCTGACATCGCACTTTCCCCTCTTAAATATCTTTTCTACTAATGAAAAGATTTGAAAAAAAAGTCATCTTGCACTCTTCAACGTATCTTGTACTGTGTACCACATGGAGAGGTGAATACCCCTATCATAGACTGCTAATGTTCTCAGACTGCAAGTCGAGAAAGACTGCTCCCTTGGTGTCATTAAGTTGCAAGGCACTTCTACACTATCCCAGTGTAGAGGGCGGTTTACTCTGTATTTGACCTGTACAGCACGGGTCAAATACAGAGTATAGTGCCGTCTACACTGTCCCCATCAAACACTCCTCGGGCTGGTACACCATAGGTTAGATAGATAGAAGCTCCTCTTTCAGTAAATGGTAGAACTTCTTCTCCCAGAGGGTGGTGAATCTCTGGAATTCTCTGCCCACTGAGGTGGTGGAGGCTACCTCGCTGAATATGTTTAAAGCGCGGATGGATGGATTCCTGATCGGTAAGGGAATTAAGGGTTATGGGGATCAGGCGGGTAAGTGGTACTGATCCACGTCAGATCAGCCATGATCTTATTGAATGGCGGGGCAGGCTCGAGGGGCTAGATGGCCTACTCCTGCTCCTATTTCTTATGTTCTTATGTTCTTAGAAATATTAGCCTACAGAGGGATCTAAGTGTGCAGGTCCACAACCAAGGAAGGGGAGTCTGCCGGGAGGAATTCTGCTGTTAGAGAGGGGGCTGCCTGCTTGGGGGGGGGGGGGATTGTCACTGCTGGGGAGGGAGGTGCTAGAGATCAGGGTGGGCTGGGGGCTCTCAGGTACTGCCTCAGGGGGTCAGGACTGCTGGGGTGAGGAACTGTGTGAGGGGGGGCTGGAGATCAGGGTGCTCTGGAAGAGAGGGGGGGGGGGTTCAGGGCTGGGCCCGGGAATGGTCAGAAGGGGCAGTGTTGGAGGTTGGGAGGGCAGCACTGTGAGGGTCCCAAACTGGCCAACAATCGAGCTGGCCAGCAAACGGGAGGCTGACAGTTCAGGGCCGCTGCGCATGTGCAGATGTCCTCTGGTTTCAGACTCCCGGGTGGGAAAAGGCCCCACCCTCTGAAATCTAATGATATTCACGCTAGTGACCTCTGCAGTGCAGGGTGTGGGTGATTCTAGTCCAAACTCCCACTGAAAAAAAACAACGTGAATTACTCCAGTTTTCCCGTGAATTCAACACTTAGAATTTTTTGGGAGAATGCCGCCACGTTTGCTTTCAAGAAGGAGCTAGATACAGCTCTTGGAGTGAAGGAGATTAATGTATATGGAGGGAAGATGAGATCAGGCTATTGAGTTGAATAATCAGCCATGATTATAATGAATAGCGGAGCAGGTCGGTAGGGCTGAATGACTTACCCCTGCTCCTTTTTTCAATGTTTCTATGTTTACACTGTCCCCATCAAACACTCACAGGGCAGGTACAGTACAGATTACTCTTGGAGAAAACATTCCCATATAGTTTTGTACCAGGGCTTTGCAGGTAAAATGGATGAAAGGTCAGATTCAGAGTAAGGAGCAAGCAACTTGGTCAGTAGAAATTGGTAGCCTGTTCAATGGGGTGACCAATCCATTACTACAATTTCTCTGCTTCTGCCAAAATTTAAATCTGTTCCATTTTAACTGGCCTCTCTTCTGCCTGATTGATGGCATCTATGGAAAAGACTATGAAAGTAGTTGTATTGGTTCATTCAAATGGACATTGGCGGCACGGTGGCACAGTGGTAGCACTGCTGCCTCATAGCGCCAGGGACTAGAGTTAGATTCTCGGCTTGGGTCACTGTCTGTGCGGAGTCTGCACGTTCTCCCCATGTCTGCATGGGTTTCCTCCAGGTGCTCTGGTTTCCTCCCACAATCTAAAGATGTGCTGGTTAGGTGCATTGGCCATGCTAAATTCTCCCTCAGTGTACCCAAACAGGTGCCGGAGTGTGGCGACTAGGGGATTTTCATGGTAACTTTATTGCAGTGTGAAGATTCTTGTGACTAATAAATAAACTTTATATTTATTTATCAGTTTCTGGGAATGGAATATATGAGTAATTTGTGATATGATGTCCTGTAAGTGTCACACACTTGGAAGGAATAGATGACTTTGGGCTGTGATTCCCAAATACTTCAGCATTCAACAGACCATGCCTGGGTCTGTTGTCGATGCATTGATAGAGACAGATTGCCATGGCTACTCAACAATTTTATTGTGACTACCAAGAGAATTAGACATGCAGATCTTGGTCTCCTTTTGTCCAGCAATTCCGCTGGTCCCCAAAGAGATAATGGAGACCATCCATTATTTATGTTAAAATCAGGTCCTTAATAGAACCTAGTGCACATCAAGTTTTCAGGACTCATCACAACTGTTGTCCCATGTTAGTTAGGTACAAAGCGAACAATATTCCCCGAACGGATGTATGACAGCTCAGAAGGTGCTACGCAGGCTACTCACAAGTTATGTTTAAGAAAATGTTCGGGCATGAAAACAAACCACAAAGATACCAACCGGAATTCTATTGGCTCGCAGAACGGAATTCTCCTTTGGCCTTGGACAGGATTTTACGAGCCTTGCCCGAGCGAGGTTGTTAAATCCCAGCCACCATGTATTAAAATGAACAGGCTGCGCACAACAACAAGAAGTGGAGGGGGATTATTGATAGCATGCCCCAGTTCCTAGTGCTCGCTTCCCATAAGCTGGGGGTGCTCACTTTGCAGGTCAAAGGGCACATTAGTGATCGCACACTTCTTGGCCTACACTACATGGCAAGGGTAGAATTCAGCATGTCCTTTTATGACGTGGAGAGCAATTTTGCTGTAAAGCCATAAAGTTGACAATTATTTCCTTCACCTTTTTCATGCTGTTTAATTGTATTCCAGCCCTGTGAAAAGAGAATACTTGAGAGACATCGTTGAATGCATTTTCATAACCATCACATTTCCTTTTCTTTTGGAAATGTGAAAGATCAGAGCAATGTAGGTTTACAGGTTTGTATCTTTAGAAGTGTTGGCCACAAAGCATCTTCCTCATTAATTCTGGGTCTGATTACATGAAGGTATTGTACAGCAATGGTCTCCCCCCTCTCCCACCCCCCCGATAAAATAGTTGCACAGAATCCCTACAGTGTAGGGGGCTATTTGGCCCATTGAGTCTGTGCCAACAACAATCCCACCCAGGCCCTATTCCTATGACCCCACATATTTACCCTGCTAAACCCCTGACACTAAGGGGCATGGCCACTCAACCTAAGCCATACACCTTTGGACTGCAGGAGGAAACTGGAGCTTTCGGAGGAAACCCACGCAGACACGGGGAGAAGGTGCAACTCCACACAGACAGCGACCCGAGGCCAGAATTGAACCCAAGTCCCTGGAGCTGTGAGGCAGTGTTCCACCCATAAAATTCAAATGTCACCATCTGCTATGGTGGGATTCAAACCTGGGTCACCATAACAGTAAGCTAGGTCTCTGGATTACTAGTCCAGTGACAATACCATTACATCACCACCTCCCCATAGTTAAACTGAGAGACTTAACATTTACAATTAATTAATAAAGAGCCTCAAGAAGTGAACCCTTTCAAAACTGACTGTTCCTGTGATCAATGCACTGATGTTTAAACGTGCTTTATTGCGTACTTACACAGATCATGAACAAGCGTTGATCCTAATTGCATTTGGGTGTTCTTTATTGCTGCAATCGATGTATGGGAAATAAATCAGTAAAAAAGTGTGCCGAGCAATTTTCAGCTTCTTCAGTGGTGGCTAAAAATGGTCTGAAATGTGTGCAATCAAAATATTAGTCTGATCAAATCTTCAACCAATTAATGATCCATCAATAAACTCATTAAGCAGCAGAGACTGAGAAGCTACAAGAGCTTTAAGCTTCCTCACTAAGGCAGGCAGCATTTAGTAACAATCCAGATTGTACGTAACAATCTGTCAGTCACACTTTCAGAAAAACCTTTCGAATTTGCAAATCTGGGTTATCACTTAAGCGCCAGGAAGTAAAAGGGTTTAAGCATTAAGTGTAATTTGGCAACTTAGTGTATTCAGGCTATGAGTGTAGCATTAAGGCAAAGGCAGCATCGTTCACATCAACTCTGTAGCTTTAGATGGATGTGAAAGATCCCATGGCAGTATTTGGAAACAGAGCAGGAGATGGTCCCGTTAAAGTTTATTTACTGGCATCACAAATAGGCTTACATTAACACTGCAATGAAGTTACTGTGAAAATCCCCTAGTCACCAGACTCCAGCGCCTTTTCAGGTACACCGAGGGAGAATTTAGCATGGCCAATGCACCTAACCAGTACGTCTTTTGGACTGAGAGAGGAAACCCATGCAGATACGGGGAGAACATGCAAACTCCACACAGACAGTGACCCAAGTCAGGAATCGAACCCAGGTCCCTGGAAATGTGAGGCAGCAATACTAAACACTGTGCCACCGTGCCACTGGTGTCCTGTCCAATATTTACCTCCTGACAAGCACCACCAGAACAGTCTATCTAATCATTATCAGATTGCTGTTTGTGGGAGCTTGCTGTGCACGAGAGGGCAAGATTGTGATAGTGGGATTGGGGCCCACTGCGGCCCACACTATTCGTGCTTCTCCTGGCTCAACAAAAACATTTCAAACCTGGTTTTCTTCAGCTCAAACTCTGCATTTGTCTCCCGAAATGGAATCAAGGTCTTGTGTACATAATAGGACCTTGGCTGGCATTTTGAATTGACTTACAACCCAAATAAGGCCAGCATTCCTATTGGCAAGCAAGAGGCCCTTTTCAGGATAGTACCAGTGATTGTTATAAGATTTTTCCCCAAACTTTTGAGAGGCACAAATGTTTAAATCTGACAGAGCCAGTGAGAATATAAAGTAAGGATATGATGTTGGAATTGTATAAAACACTGGTGAGGCCACAACTGGAGAATTGTGTGCAGTTCTGGTCACCACATTACAGGAAGGATGTAATTGCTCTGGAGTGCAGAGGAGTTTTACAAGAATGTTGCCAGGGCTAGGAAAGAGTAGCTATGAGGAGAATCCTAGAACCAGGGGACATAGATTTAAGATAAGTGGCAGAGATATGAGGAAGAACATTTTTTACTCAAAGGGTGGTGGGTGTCAAGAATTCGCTGCTCGAATTGGTGGTGAAGGAGGAGACCTTAAACTCTTTTAAAAAGTACCTGGATCCGACAGGTCTATGGGCTGGGTTCAGAAAGGTGGGATTAGAAACGTCACCTGGGTGTCCTCAGGCTGGCATGGTCAAGATGGGCTGAATGGCCTCCTTCCGTGCTGTAACTTTTCTATGCTTCTAACGTTTCTGTAACATATTGCACCCTTGTTCAATCCAGCCACCAGAATTCACTATGTACCGCTGTTTTTTTTGATAGGTAAATTGTTTGATGCATGTTACTGATAAGTAAGAGTGCATTCTCCAAAACAAAGATTTTCTCAACATAGGAATGAGCAGAGATATTAAGGAAAGAATTAAGTAAAAGGGTTTAAGCATTAAGTGTAATTTGGCAACTTAGAGTGTATTCAGGCTATGAGTGTAGCATTAAAGCAAAGGCAGCATCCTTCACATCAACTCTGTAGCTTTAGATAGATATGAAAGATCTGTAATTTGGAGTTGTCGTATGGTAAATAGGGGCCTTTAGAAAAGCAAATGGATTCTCCGGTCTCATTGTTGGAAATTGCTGTGTGTAAACTTGCTGCCACAATTCCTACATTATAATGCTGACTATACTTTCAATGGCTGGAAAAAAAACCACAATACAAAATGTAAGTTTCTTTATAAAATAACCATGTTGCAGTTTCAATGTTCATAAAAGTATAAATTATATCCTCACCATCTCAGGGCTATGTTGAGTGGTGGAGGTAATCATGATGTTCCAAAACTTTCTGATCATAGCAATGGTGGATGACCTTGTTGGAGTTCTGGTTAAGCCTGTCTTTAATGTTGTCTATCTGCTTCCTGCATTGTCAACCTCTTGCCCTTCTTCTGGTGATTAACTTCTTCCAGTCAGTCATGTTTCTTCAGAAAGAACTCTTCAAAAGCAGCAAATGCAATAACAACAAAACTTACTCCAATTTATAAATCAAAGAAAGGGTTTAATAAAGAAACATAATTACTCCAAATTTAGGGCCTCACCCTGGGCCACTCTAAGCTTCCCACAAGGCTACTTAGTTCCTTATTTATAGTGAATCAGTTGGTCAGCTGACTATTACATCACTCTGTGATTGGTTCCATGTTTTACTGGGTCAGCTGACCGTTTAATCTTGTTCCCAATGGTCACATTACATCCAACACAAATTTATCACTGGTTACATTCTAACAAGTCATTCTGCACAGATAACATGTAGGATTTTACGGCATCGCGCGTCCTGAAAATGTAAAATCCTGCCCGAGGTCAACGGACCTTCCCATGCTCCACCCCTCGCCCACTCCGATTCCCGTGGCAGGCAGGACGATAAAATTCCGGCCAACATGTCTGAAGAACTCTATTTGTCTTCTTTTGATATTATTGTTTTGATATTGTTTTTCTGACCTCGTTCAATAATTCTTTGTTCGTTCTTTTCTTCACCCAACTAAACCTTAGGTTCATTCTTAAGCATCATACTTCAAAGCCATTGATTTTCGTTTCTTTCTCTTTCCCAATGCTCACGTTCAAAATTCATTACTGACCAGACGTAATGGCTGGAATTTTCCGATGCTCGCGAGAATGGAGAATTTGGCATTCAGCCAAGTTTCCATTCACTGTAGCGGGACCGGAGAATCCCAGTTGTGGGCGAGGTCGGAGAATTCCTGCCAGCATTTTAACTTGGAATCTTGTTTCAAGACTCAAGCTGACCAGTAACATTTTTAGAACGTTTCTTAGTTTTGATTGCCTCATTATTTTTCGGATTTTAGTACTGCTTTTAATATCGGATGGTACTGTGCTTCCTAGTTGTTGAATTGATTGACATGTTCGAACCTTCTTCCATTTCACCAATGGAAGAAATGGAATTTCACCAGCAATTCACCAAAGATCCTTATACAGCACCTTCCAAACCCATGACCACTTTCATCTAGAAGGACAAGGGCAGCAGATACAATGGAACATCACCACCTGCAAGTTCCCCTCCAAGCCACTTACCGTCCTGACTTGGAAATATATCGCCGTTCCTTCGCAGTTGCTGTAACGGCATTGTGGGTCAACTCACATGGACTACAGCGATTCAAGAAGGCAGCTCACCACCACCTTCTCAAGGGCAACTAGGGATGGGCAATAAATGCTGGCCAGCCAGCGACGCCCATGTCCCATGAATGAATAAAAATAATTACTGTGAATTTGCACTCTGGAATGTCTTTCCCTTTGTCATGTTGTCTAGAGTAGCATATTACACAGATTTTATGGCACAGAAACTGGTAATTTGGCGAGATTGGTCTGTGCTTGTTTGGCATTTATGCTCCACACAAGACTCCTCCCAACCCTTACCTCTCACTCTATCAGCGTATCCTTCAATTCCTTTCTCCCTCATATTTTTATCTAGCTGCCCTTAAAAGCATCTATTCTACTTGCCTCAAGAACTCCTTTTCCCACATTCTAACCACTCGTAGGAAGGTGATTTCTCCTGAATTCTGCAGCACTTTTTAGCAAGTTTCACAGTGCAATATATATAGTGTTAAAATATGTCACTATTTATACTTTTAAAATGTTCTAATTTAAAATAGTTTTGTCAGACCTATGTTTAATACTTTTACTTGTAACCAGTTTTCCTTGATATCATTCTAACCACAGCCTGAGCTACTATTGTGATTGCACATTCCTCAGAGGAATGTCAGAGAACCTTTCAATATCATCAGCTGCCGCCACCAAGAGAACATCATGTCATCGTTCGAGGTCACAAAGGTGCAGTGGCAGCTGATAATGAAACCAGGACCAAATAATTCTATGTCACATCACGTCACATTCAATCAGTGGAATTGGCCATTGTCATCATGAACACTGAAGGAATCCTCCTTTGGATTACCTCAATACACAATGCAATAAACTCATGATGTGACTCCCAAAACCTCACTGATAATTCTATCTTTCAGCATTTGTCTTCCTTCGCTAAACCATGTCGTGTCTGTCTTTTTGTTGGCAGTGCTCAAACAAGACGAAAGGGCTGGACAGGGAGGGAGGGATAAAGTTGAGACTGGCTTTTGGAAAAAGGTTTCCATTTTGCCGGAAGTGTTTGGTTCTTTCCTGAGGGAAAAGTTAATTTGCCAAAGAGGTCCTGTTGCCAACTTGTTTCTACATTTAATGCGACAGATTTTCTATTCACCAATTTTGCATTTTCCTGGAAATTCTGTGGAAAGCTAACAATTTCTTAAGAGAGAACTGAAGATTTTGGATAGCCTCCTGATTTTTGACCTGCCCATATAAGGGCAGAATTATGCAAATTTGGTGTACCCACCTCATTTACATGATTGCACCATGTGGCCCAGTGGGTCCCTTAATGCTTCCTACTCCTCCACACTACCTGCTCCCCTCCCCCTCCATCTCCCACTCTTTACACAATGGGAGATGCAGGGGGTGAGGGGAGCAGGCAGCATTTTGTATATATTGCAGCTAGCCTGCTCTTCTTAAAAGCAGGCTGTCCCTCTTAAAGGGAAGCTGCACCGTCTAATACAGCTGGAATTTAAGCTATGGAAAAGTGAACACCAGGGTACAGGGAAAGTTCCAGAGTGATGCCTGCGGTTCTGGAGACATTAGTGGTGGAGGTAGATGCCCTTGAGGACTTCCCTCAGCAGAGAGTGGAAGTCGGTGGTCTGCTTCCAGAGTCTGGACGCAAGGTTCCAGCAGCAGCACCACAAGAAGTTCAACGCCTCAATCAAGTACTCAAAGTCTGTGAAAAGTGTCATCATATGATAACTCCTATCCACACCATCAACCTTTCTCACTGCTCAGTGCACCTCCATTACTCACCTTACAATGCACTCAGACACTCAGTACTCACATCAAATCGTCAGACAACCTTAAGCACTTACTACTGTTGACAGTGAGGGAAGCTCAGAATACTATCGCCCAGTCAGTCCTACTTTGGTCGTACACAAATTATTGAAACAATTCTGAGAGACAGGATAAACTGTCGCTCAGAAAGGTACAGACTGGTCAGGGATAGTCAGCACAGTATGGTTTTGTTAGGGGACCATCGTGTCTTACTAACTTAATAGAATATTTTGAGGAAGTAACAAGGAGGATCGATAAGGATAGTGGAGTGGATGCTGGATTTCAGAAAAGCATTTGACCAGGTCTCACGTGGCAACTGGTTAGAAAAGTGTGATCTCATGGGAAACAGGGGAAGGTGGCAGCTTGGAACCAAAGTTGGCTCAGCGACAGGAACCAAAGGGTAATGGTTAATGGATATTTTCGTAAATGGAGAGTGGATTCCAGTGGTGTTCCACAGGGCTCAGTGTTGGGCCCTTGCTGTTTATTGTAAATATTTATGATTTAGACTTAATTTGTGGATGGCATGATTGGGAAATTTGCAGATGACGCAAAATTTGGCTGTGCAATTGGCAATGAAGAGAATAGCTATTGTCTCCAGAATGATACCAAAGGGGCGGCATGGTAGCGCAGTGGTTAACACTGCTGCTTCACAGCTCCATGGACCTGGATTCAATTTCCGACTTGGGTCACTGTCTGTGTGGAGTTTGCACATTCTCCTCGTGTCTGCGTGGGTTTCCTCTGGGTGCTCCGGTTTCCTCCCACAGTCCAAAGATGTGCGGGTTAGGTTGATTGGCCATGCTAAAATTGCCCTTAGTGTCCTGAGATGCGTAAGTTAGAGGGATTAGTGGGTAAATATGTAGGGATATGGGGGTGGGGCCTGGGTGGGATTGTGGTCGGTGCAGACTCGATGGGCCGAATGGCATCTTTCTGTGCTGTAGGGCTTCTATGATTCTATGATTCAAAGGTTTGTTGAGTGGGCGGGAAAGTGGCTAATCAAATTCGATCTGGAAAAGTGTGAGATAATGCATTTGAGGAGGGCAAACAAAGCAAGGGCACCCAATAAACAGGAAGATATTGAGCGGGGTTGAGGAAGTGAGAGACCCTGGAGTCCGCATGTCCTTGAAGATGGCAGGACAGGTGGATAAGGTGGTCCAGAAAGAATATGGAATGCTTTCCTTTCTTGAGTGAGGTATCGAATACAAAAGCAGGGGTGTAATGATGGAATTGTATGAAATGCTGGTTAGGCCACGGCCTTAGTTTTGTGTACAGTTCCGGTCACCATGTTACAGGAAGAATGTAATTACTCCTGAAAGAGTGTAGAGGAGATTTGCAAGAATGTTGCCAGGGTTTGAAAATTGCAGCTATGAGGAGAGATGGGAAAGGCTGGGGTTATTTTCCTTAGAACAGAGGAGTATGAGGGTGACCTAATTGGGCTGTAGAATATTATGAGGGGCTTAGATAGAGTAGGGAGGAAAGACTTGTTTCCCCTAGCTGAGGGATTACCAGGGGGATAGACTAAAGATGAATTGTAGAGAGTAAGTGAGAACATGAGGAAAGGTTTTTTTTCACCCAGAGGGTGGTGAGCATTTGGAATTCACTGCCTAAGTTGGTGGCTGATTCTGAAACACTCAACTCATTTAAAAGGTACCTGGATCTGAGTCTGAAGTGTTGTAACCGGCAAACCTACAGACCAGGTTCTGGAAAGGGGGATTTGAAGAGCCGCTACATTCTTTTTTATTCTTTTTGACTGTCGCAGACATGATGGGCTGAATGGCCTCTTTCTGAACTGTAACATTTCAATGGTTCTACTAGCTGACCAGAGGAAAGGTGGCAGGCAAATACTGCTGCAGAGGACACAAATTCCCCCTGATGGGGGAACGTACGGGAGTGTTTTGATGGGCAGTCATAGGAAGATGCTGGGTGCATTGACTGGCATGCCAGCTTCCTGCCACTGAGCATAAAGCACTCCAGCTCTAACTTGGTAGAGGACATTGCACAGAACCTGCCCTCTCCACAGCCTCTGTTCCGTCTCCCTGTTGCGTAGACCCAGAGGACTGGCACAGCTATCCCTTTATCTGCTGCAGCCTTTATTGTGTGCAGCCACCTACCTATCCCTGCCTCCATTGTGAGGATGTGGCAACACTCTTTGGCTACTCTAGGAACCCACCAAACACTCTGACAGTACATTCCTATCCAGACACTTTGTAATAGAAACATAGAAACATAGAAAAACTACAGCACAAACAGGCCCTTCGGCCCACAAGTTGTGCCGAACACATCCCTACCTTCTAGACCTACCTATAACCCTCCATCCTATTAAGCTCCATGTACTCAACCAGGAGTCTCTTAAAAGACCCGATTGGGTTCACCTCCACCACCACTGATGGTAGCCGATTCCACTCGCCCACCACCCTCTGTGTGAAAAACTTACCCCTAACATCTCCCCTGTACCTATCCCCCAGCACCCTAAACCTGTGTCCTCTCGTAGCAGACATTTCCACTCTGGGAAAAAGCCTCTGAGAGTCCACCCGATCTATGCCTCTCAACATCTTATACACCTCTATTAGGTCTCCTCTCATCCTTCGTCTCTCCAAGGAGAAAAGACCGAGCTCCCTCAGCCTATCCTTATAAGGCATGCCACTCAATCCAAGCAACATCCTTGTAAATCTCCTCTGCACCCTTTCAATCTTTTCCACATCCTTCCTGTAATGAGGCAACCAGAACTGAGCACAGTACTCCAAGTGGGGTCTGACGAGGGTCTTATATAGCTAAAGATAATAGATAAAGTTTTTTTAAAAAAAACCTTGGGCGCGATTTTCCCAGGCCATTTTTATTGATGAGTTCAGCCTTGTGCCGGGGAAGGGCACGAGGCTGACTTAAATATGTAATAGTTCATTTTGATATGATTGGTGAGCCCAGGATGCAATAGTCTGGGCTCATTAAGCTTTCTGACCTTGGCGATGGAAGTCCTCACCAGCGAGGATCCCGTATCGTCCACATCAACTGGGACCAGACATGATGACCTTGCTGGTGGGACCGGAGGCCGTTGAGACGCCCCCCCCGGGTGGTCGAGGGTGGGGACAGGCAGAGCCCCGTGGGCTGGCATGGCCAGCCTGGGGCCCTAACAGTGTCAACCTGGCACCCTGGCAGTGCCAGCTTGACACGTACCAGTGTCCACCAGCCACTGGGCATTGTCAAAGGGCCTCCTGGGGCGGGGACTCACAGGGGCAGGATCTGACAGGGGCAAAGCCAGACAGGGGTGGAGCCAGATGGGGGAGGGTGGGGCAGGAGGTTGGTAGGAGGGGAGGGAAGGGGGGAACTTTGCAGCAGAGGGGTGGAGGCTGATGGCGGGGCCAGCGATCAGGATGGGGGTTTGTGTTGGGGGGGATACTGGGGGAGGAGGGTGCTGCCCATCATGGGGGGTGTTCTGTAGGGGGCCTGGTTGGGGGTGTCCATGGGGGAGGGGGGGTGATATTCATGGTGGGTGTTGACAGATTTCCCATATACTGTGTACACTTGTACACGATATATGGGAGATCAGGGCGCATGCCTAGCAGTCTGCAGCCAGCTTCCTCTGTGAGCTTAGGCTCTGCCCTCCCTGACCGGCGTGAAACCCCTGGCAAATGACAGAGTGAGGGAAAATTGCATGGGTTAGCTCGCTGCTTGAGCAGCCCAGCGAGCCGGGAGACACCTGTAGGGGTCTTTAGCGAGGTTCATGACAAGCATTACAATGCTGGCAGGTCTCCCAAGCTATCAGCGCGGAGCTGGTTACATCTTGAAATTAGAATTTCAATATGATTAGTGGGCCCAGGTCGCTATTCTCCGGGCCCACTAGCGTCTTCCCCTAACTCCCTCCCACCCCCCCAACACCAGCCCCCGCACCCCCCACCGCCGGGAGTGGATCCCTCCAACAGGGTTTACGACTACTCCCCACTTAAGGGGATCAGAGTCTTGATCTCGCTGGGGGGAACAAAGGCCATTGAAGCCCCCCAGGGTGGTCGTGGCTAAGGGTGAGTGCCCCAGGGCAGTGCCAGCAGTCCCAAGGATGCAGATTGGTGCTGGCAGTGTGGGGAACGGGGACATTACTGCTGGCCCGGGCAGGTCTGGTCGGAGCTGGCAAGCGATTGGAGGCTAGCGATCATAAGACCATAAGACCATAAGACATAGGAGCGGAAGTAAGGCCATTCGGCCCATCGAGTCCACTCCACCATTCAATCATGGTTGATTTCAACTCCATTTACCCGCTCTCTCCCCATAGCCCTTAATTCCTCGAGAAATCAAGAATTTATCAATTTCTGTCTTGAAGACGGTCAACGTCTCGGCCTCCACAGCCCTCTGTGGCAATGAATTCCACAGACCCACCACTCTCTGGCTGAAGAAATTTCTCCTCATCTCTGTTCTAAAGTGGCTCCCTTTTATTCTAAGGCTGTGCCCCCGCGTCCTAGTCTCCCCTGTTAATGGAAACAACTTCCCTACGTCCATCCTATCTAAGCCGTTCATTATCTTGTAAGTTTCTATCAGATCTCCCCTCAACCTCCTAAACTCCAATGAATATAATCCCACGATCCTCAGACGTTCATCGTATATCAGGCCTACCATTCCTGGGATCATCCGTGTGAATCTCCGCTGGACCCGCTCCAGTGCCAGTATGTCCTTCCTGAGGTGTGGGGCCCAAAATTGCTCACAGTACTCCAAATGGGGCCTAACCAGTGCTTTATAAAGCCTCAGAAGTACATCCCTGCTTTTGTATTCCAAGCCTCTTGAGATAAATGACAACATTACATTTGCTTTCTTAATTACGGACTCAACCTGCAAGTTTACCTTTAGAGAATCCTGGACTAGGACTCCCAAGTCCCTTTGCACTTTAGCATTATGAATTTTGTCACCGTTTAGAAAATAGTCCATGCCTCTATTCTTTTTTCCAAAGTGTACGACCTCGCACTTGCCCACGTTGAATTTCATCAGCGGGGTGTGGGGGGTGGCGGTATGGGGGGGGGGCGGGGGGAGAGGAGGGACAGTGGCATTGGGGACCACAGTGCATGCGCCGATCTACAGTCTGACAGGTTGGCGCCTACGCAGTGGCCCTCTCAGTGCTTTCACGGCTGGCCTCTCGGGCGGGAATAGGCCCTGTCCCCTACTTTCCAGAATGAATCATGCTGAGGCATTCTGCATTGCTCAGAGATTTACTTTGGTATTTCCATTCAAAGAAAGGGAGGGAAATACTCCCGCTTTTCCACCCGTTGGGCACATAGTTTCTTTTGGGGGAGAATCCTGGCCCCGGAGTGAAATACTTTGGTTTTCGGACTTTGTGCTACTTAGGTGTTTTGGGCAAAATTCCGCTCTTTATCTGCAATCTGGTGCCTCGAGTTTAAATGAAGACACTGCAGGAAACACCATGCTGCATTTATAAAGAACTAGCTTCATGGTGGCTGTTTGTAAAATAAACAACAAAGAGGCTACCCGGGCATGCATTGACCAGATTTGGAATCCTGGCATCAGACCAGTGGCATCAGGATAGCATTGACTCAAAGCCTTCTGGTACTTTCTAAAAAAAAATAATTGACAGGCTGTTGGCATCGCTGGCTAGATTGGCATTTATTGTCCATCCCTAACTGCCCTTGGGAACAAAAAGAACAAAGAACAATACAGCACAGGAACAGGCCCTTCGGCCCTCCAAGCCCGTTCCGCTCCCTGGTCCAAACTAGACCATTCTTTTGTATCCCTCCATTCTCACTCCATTCATATGGCTATCTAGATAAGTCTTAAACGTTCCCAGTGTGTCCGCCTCCACCACCTTGCCTGGCAGCGCATTCCAGGCCCCCACCACCCTCTGTGTAAAATATGTCCTTCTGATATCTGTGTTAAACCTCCCCCCCTTCACCTTGAACCTATGACCCCTCGTGAACGTCACCTCCGACCTGGGGAAAAGCTTCCCACCGTTCACCCTATCTATGCCTTTCATAATTTTATACACCTCTATTAAGTCTCCCCTCATCCTCCGTCTTTCCAGGGAGAACAACCCCAGTTTACCCAATCTCTCCTCATAACTAAGCCCCTCCATACCAGGCAACATCCTGGTAAACCTCCTCTGTACTCTCTCCAAAGCCTCCACGTCCTTCTGGTAGTGTGGCGACCAGAACTGGACGCAGTATTCCAAATGCGGCCGAACCAACGTTCTATACATCTGCAACATCAGACCCCAACTTTTATACTCTATGTCCCGTCCTATAAAGGCAAGCATGCCATATGCCTTCTTCACAACCTTCCCCACCTGTGACGTCACCTTCAAGGATCTGTGGACTTGCACACCCAGGTCCCTCTGCGTATCTACACCCTTTATGGTTCTGCCATTTATCGTATAGCTCCGGTGGTAGGTGGTAGTGTGTTACCTTCTTGAACCGCTGCAGTCCATGTGATGTAGATACACCCACAGTGCTGTTAGGAAGGGAGTTCCAGGATTTTGGCCCAGTGAAGGAATGGTGATATTCCAGTTGGTGAGTGACTTGGAGAGTGACTAGATGGTGTTCCCGTGTGTCTGCTGCCCGTGTCCTTCTAGATGGGAGCGGTTGTGGGTTCGGAAGCTGCTGTCTCAGGAGTCTTGTTGAGTTCCTGAAGACCTCAGCTATGGCGTATCTCCATGGTATGCTCCTTCAGCAATTCCATGTGGGTCATACACACATAAAATGTGGCATGGCCCCCATAACATCTCGACAATTGATGCTACATGAAGCAATTTTGTACCCCAATAATACATGTAGATATTCCAGAGGAGCGGGATGTAGTTGAATCTTCACAATGAAACGTAATGTGCAGCACAGACACATTCTCTCTACGGTGTACGTTGCTTCTAATCTGCAGTCTAATGCCCTGTTTGTGTAGTACAGCAATTGTTTTACTGCATTAAGAACTCTAATTAATAAACCTCAGTAGAACTTCCCACACATCAGACCATCCACATGCTCAATTGTCACAAGAGGAACACTTGGAGATTTTTCAGATAGGTACTTACCCCGGTAAAATTAACTGACGTTTTCCCCACTTCCCTGATGAAGGAGGTGTTTAAATATGTAAACTATCATACTGGGTTGCAATTAAATCAACACTGCTTTAACCCAGAACATCAATAAAGCCATCTCTGCAAGGAGGAGACTTTCTCTAAAGTGCACTCACTATGGCAATCTAACTCTCTAGTTTATGTTGTTGCTCTCATAAGCTTGAGTGTATTAACCCGTATGTTTGGATGGTGATCTTTGGCATTTCTGCTGCCTAGTAGCTTTGTGCATTGTCAGTTCTGAATTTTTCTCAGGGTATTAATGTCGCTGTGATAATCAGGCAACATCACAGCTGATGCACTTGGATACAGAGCTGGACACACGCACTGGCAAAGCAGCCATCTCCTTTGGCTGACCCACAAAATGCACATTGGATAACGCCAAGCTGACACTTGGTACCAAGCCGATGGTTTCTAAGGCCTGTGTTCTCAGCTCCTTGCTGTATGGTTGTGAAACATAGATGATTCACAGCTACCCCGAAAAGAAGCTCAACAATTTCTCTGTTTGAAGTGCATGATGGGTATATTCTAATGGGGCAACATCACATGTGTGGCAGCCCTCACAAAGGCGGAACTCCCAAATATGTTGCCACTAATCAGAGGTGTTTTTGGTGGCTCGGGCATGTCTGCAAGATGGAAGATGGCCACCAACCCAAGGACCTTCTGTACGGTGAGGTACCCAGTGTGACGCTACCGTGCCTTTAAGAAATGTATTTTTAATCATGTTCTCTGCAGCTTGTAAGCAGCCTTGTTTTTTTTTTCATTGTTGCTGACATGTCTGCTTACATGTACTTTTATTGCTGCTTAAATGGTTTAAATGGGGTTTTGTTTATTTTTATTCAGGGCCTAATGCGATGTCCTAGATTTTAATGAGTTTATGACCCTTTTGATTTGTTAGGGGGAAGAATGATTGACAGGCTAGGTGACAAGAGTTCTTCTACTTTCAGTTTTTGGACTGGCTGCTGTTTCTTTAGTCAGAAGATGTCTGGACTCCTGGCTGAAGGCAGTGTGTGTGTGTCTCTCCCTGTTATGAGAAATTCTTCTCTATAGGAAGCAGTTTTGCTGGCCTTCCTGGGGTGAAAGCTTTGCTGCAAGTGGTTTGCTGGCTAAAAGCTAGAGGCCATCAGTGGCATTTTCTTGACCTTGAGGTGCTGGGATTTTCCAGAATGGAGAAGTCAGAGTTTCAATTCTCCAACCAAAGGACTAAGTTCCAGCATCACGTGAGCATTCGTATTTTCTGTGCTAAACCTGTGGCAGATGTATGTTTATAAGGAGGTTTTGTTGTATTGGAACAGTGCATTTAGTCATTAAGGTTTATACGATATCTTTTTTTGTTGTTTGTAATTTGGAAAAGTTATTGTTAATTTTCCTTCTATGTGTTAATGGTATTCTTAAATAAACTTGATAAAAGCTTCCCAGTGGGTTATTTAAATTATACCTGATGTAAAAAGGTTCACGCTTACCCTAGCCAAATTCAAAGTGTAAAACCTAGGCTGACTTCATAAAATACCTTGGAGATTCTGATCTTGCTTTTGCTTTATTTATCAGTGTCACAAGTCACTGCAATGAAGTTACTGTGAAAATCCCCTAATCGCCACACTCCAGCCTGTTCGGGTACATTGAGAGAAAATTTTGCATGGTCAATGCACCTAACCAGCACGTCTTTTGGATTGTGGGAGGAAACCCATGCAGACATGGGGAGAACGTGCAGACTCTGCACAGACAGTGACCCAAGCCGGGAATCAAACCTGGGTCCCTGGCACTGTGAGGCAGCAGCGCTAACCACTGTGCCAGCGTGCCGTCCCTGGATTACCATGACCGGGATTATAACAACCAGAGCCAAGCGACCAGTAGGTCGCCCAAGGCTCTGCTTCAAGGATGCCTGCAATCGTGATGTGAAGGCCCTGAATCATTGACTATCATACCTGGGAGTCACCAGTTGTTGAAAAGGGTAACAGCTCCTGTGGGCAAATATGCATGAGCACCGCTATCAATGTTAATGGCCATAGCAGCTTGGCAGCATGTGGCAATGCTGAAACAAGCATCCAGAGTGATATTTGGTAGCTTTAGGTGCGGCACTTGTGGAGGAGTGGCCTTCACAGCCATCCACAAAGGTGGACCAAATGAAGACATGCCACCTAAACAGATTGTTTACTGCCATTTCTCATAGATAGAAGGATGCCATAACACATTGGACAGAATCTTCTGCTGCCTGATGGTGGGATGAAAGGCAGGTGCTGCGGACGGCTAACATTCAGAATCCAGATGGCGGGTCAACCCTTGGAAAAATGTTCTTGGAACTTTAAACAAAGTTTGAGCTTCGGGATGGTAATTGGCAGGAAACCTTTTTGCATGTATTTGCATCTCGTGTATGCTCATTAAAACTCCAGCCTCCCAGAATTAAATTCCTCTTCGCAATTAAGTTTTCAATCAGTGATAAGAACTTGCCTTTAGAAACTGACTGCACATGAGTGCATGCAGCGGATAGGTATTGATCCTCCTGGATACACTCCAGTGAGTGCCTGCTACTTTTGTCTGTTTGCAAAGTGCTTGCCCATGTCAAGCCATTGTTCAGTTCAATCAGGGGCAGCCTTTAAGGGTGCAGAACATGGAGGCATGCCATAGGGGAGAGAGAGATACTCTATCTGCAGCAAGGAGCCTGGCAAACGTAGGTGGTGTGACCAGTGAAAGCATGAAGGGAATAATGTATACAAAGGTAGGCACACTGTGTTAGAATGTAACCGGTGGTAACATTGGATCTGTTGTAATGTGACCAATAGTAACAAGCTGTAAGGGTCAGCTGACCTAGAAAACCAGGTAACCAATGACAGAAGGATGTGATCATAGACTTCTACAGTGCAGAAGGAGGCCATTCGGCCCATCAAGTCTGCACCGGCCACAATCCCACCCAGGGCCTATTCCTATTACCCATGCATTTACAATAGCTAGTCCCCCTGACACTAAGGCAATTTAGCATGGCCGATCCACCTAACCTGCACATCTTTGGACTGTGGGAGGAAACCGGAGCACCTGGAGGAAACCCACAGAGACATGGGGAGAATGTGTAAACTCCACACAGACAGTGACCCAAGCTGGGAATCAAACCTGGGTCCTTGGCACTGTGAGGCAGAAGTACTAATCACTGTGCCACTGTGCCATCCCTGTGCCATCGTGTTGTCATGGGGAAGGTGATGGGCATGAGCTCAGAGGGTAGCAGGCATGTAAATAATGATGATCAGCTGACTCAATATAAATGACAACATGTTGGGAATTGTGGGGAATGGCCCAGGGTGTGGCCTCAAGTTTGGAGTAATGAAGTTTCTTTAGTAAACCTTTCCTTTGATTTATAAGTTGGAGTAACTTTTGTTATATTTTTATTGTCTACACTGGAAGAGTTCCTTCTGGATTAACACACTGTGCAGGCAAGGCAGCAAGGTGTTAGGTTAAGGTGATTAGTGCTGAGGAAGTGGGGGGGGGTTAGTGGCGAGGGAGGTTGGATGACGGAGGAACTTAAAGGGCATGGTCACTGGTTTTGAAGGAGGGGTCTTGGGGATTGAACTGAGGGCGAAATTGCTCGGACACTATCGTGATTGGGTTCGGTAGGGCAGGAATTGCAGGGTTAAAGTAAGGCAGTCAATGGTATCATGGTGGGTGGACTCTGGGAGTGTAAAGGCGCATGCAGCCTCAATAACAGGCGAAGGTGGGAGGATCAGAGTGGTCATAGGGAAGGTGATGGGCATGGGCCCAGGGGGCAGCAGGCATGTAAATGGTGAAAGTCACTCAAGGGCCCAGTTGAGGCAATGGCGGGAGGCTCAAGGCTAACAGAGGGGAGGGGAATTGTAACAATCAGGCTATCAAGGATAGTAGGGGAAAAGTGGTAGGTGATGGGGGAAAGTAGCAGGTGGTGGACTGACAAAAAGCGACATGCACTATTCTAAGCACATTACAGTTTCTCGCTAATACTGAGCACTCACGGTGGGAGGATGGTCAGTTCTGGTGGGAGGAGTTAAGGGTCAGCTTCAAGGGCCATGCATTCATGTCTAAGTAGAGTTCTTGAGAACATCAGGTCCATTTCCCCAACCCACCTACTTTCATAAGTATGGGCAGCATGGTGGCACAGTGGTTAGCACTGCTGCTTCACAGCGCCAGGGACCTGGGTTCGATTCCTGGCTTGGGTCACTGTGTGTGGAGTTTGCACGTTCTCCGCGTGTCTGCGTGGGTTTTCTCTGGGTGCTCCGGTTTCCTCCCACAGTCCAAAGATGTGCGGGGTAGGTGGATTGGCCATGCTAAATTGCCCCGTAGTGTCAGGGAGACTAGTTAGGGTAAATGGGGGTAGGGCCTGGGTGGGATTGTGGTCAGTGCAGATGCGATGGGCTGAATGGCCTCTTTCTGCACTGTAGGGATTCTATGATTCTATGATAACATTTTGATCCCAACGAGGTGGCTTAAGTATATGCTGACGGACAACTCATGTTCACCAAGTTTGTGGGGGCGGGGAGAGAGTGGACGGGGCTTGGGGGAGTGGTGTGCAGGGCAGCCACCAATGAACTGTAATGGATCCGGGCACTGCCCCCTGGCACTGCCTGGGGGTTTCTGTTCTAGCTTTTTGTACTGGGACAGCCTATAAAAATGGTGCCCTGATCTTTAAAATACAAAGTTGCTGGCCCTCCCTCCCTTTGGATTCTTTTTTTGCTCTCAGGCTAACAATACGGGGAAAAGGTCGATGGCTACAACTCCACTTTTCCCACCCACTGCCATACTCTGCAGAAAAATGGAAAATATCCACCCTTAAGACTGAGCTCCTTCAGCCTTGGATGTTGGGTTGAGATTCATCACTCCAAGAGCTTTCTGGATGTTTGATGATTGTGATACTCACCTCTAATTGTCACTGTTGTTTAAATTTGACAGGTGTACATTTTCCTTTCACATTGCGAATATCCTCCCTAAGACCCATCTAATTAGCTTACATCAGCTAATTGATAGCATTGTGAGCATTTCAGGCAATTCTAAACCAATTAGAAATGCTTCCAATCAGAAAATTGGCACCATTATTTTGGGTGAGGGAAGAAATTAGAAACGGAGGACTGGGGCTGGTGGTCGAGGAAATTGCCAGACGTTTCAATATGAAATGCATAACTTTTGGAAGTTTAGGAAAAAGGGGCCTTCTATTTTTATACACATGTAACTGTTCCACTTTAAATTTGAAGCAGAACATCAGCACTGATGACTGATGAGTAAAAGCTGACAAACGCACGGGACCTGCGTCACTTGCTGATGTGGAAATCATAAATATTGATCGTGAAACATCCACTTCAATGGAGCCCGGACAGCAAACCAATAGTCTAACCCATTTCAGTATCATATCGACAGCTCCTTGTGCTTTGGTTACTGAAGCAAGACTGGTGTCTGTATTTCATTGCGCTGAAGTTACAAGTCTTCGGAAAACTTTTTTAGTTCGTCAGGCAGAGGAGTCTATTACCGGAAGCCCAGAATGTAATAACAGTGCTGCAATGAAATGAAGCCAGATAAGTGTATGTGACTGAAAAGCATGATAACATTACATCTGGAATATGCTGCCTGATAATATGGTGGAGGCAGGGGGTTCAATTATAGCATTCAAGAATGAATTGGGCTATACCTGAAAAACAGGAATAGAGACATAGAATCCATACAGTGCAGAAAGAGGCCATTCGGCCCATCAAGCCTGCACTCTCAATAATCCCACCCAGGCCCAATCCCTGTAACCCCACGCATTTACCCTGCTAACCCCCCCTGATGCTAATGGACCATTTAAAGTGGCCAATCCACCTAACCCCCACATCTTTGGACACTGGAAGGAAACGCACGCAGAAATGGGGAGAATATGCAAATTCCATACAGACAGTGACCCAAGCTGGGATTCGAACCCGGGTCCCTAGCACTGTGAGGTAGCAGTACTAACCACTGTGCCACCCAGAATGTTTAGGATTATGTGGAGATCTGAGGAAAATCACACCAGGTGAAATGCTTATTCAGAGAACTGGCATAGAGACAGGCTCAGTAAGAAGTCTCACAACACCAGGTTAAAGTCCAACAGGTTTATTTGGTAGCAAATAGAGACAGGCTGTCAGGCTGAATGATTTCCTTCTATGTTGTAGCTATTCTGTGACTTTAAAACGAACAAGAAAATGCCCTGGTATGTTCTCTATTTGGTTGAATCTATACATCTACACAACATGGGTTTACATTGCATATAGCAAAGTGAAATTAGAGTTAGATGGGTGGGGTTCTAACCTGTTGGCTTTTTAAAAATGAAGATCCTGCCCTGAATTTTCATAAGGATGGTGATCCTCTCTGTCATCACAAAGCTGGCTGTGGAGGCCGGGATCCAGATGTCCCACCCTAAAAAATAATGCCCACAATATTGTCAAAGGTTGGGGTGGGAAATGGGGATAGGTTTTAAACTGCACATCCATAGTTCATGGAGGCCCTTATAAAAAAGCAGCTGTCTCCAATCCTGTCCAATTTTCATCAGCGAGGAATGCAAAACACAATGTTTGCACATTGGACCTGGTAGGAGTAGTTCTAATCTTTGCAGTTTTGTTTGGATAGGTGGGGTACCCTTTTGGAGAGGTAGGCTATGCTTTTGGAAATTGACTTAGGGCACCTTTAGCAAAGGTCAGTCTTCTTTTGTGAGAGGTAAGGCATCCTTTGGGATTACTAAATGTAGACATGAATTTGTGTAAGTATATAAACTCATTGGAACTTTCAAGCTCATTGGAAATATCAATTTGGACCATCAATCTGTCAAGCCATTTAAAACAGTTGTCCTTTAAATATTTGAAAACATCAACTGCCTGAATAGTTTTTTAAAGATGTGCTTGCTATTTCATTCTCCCTGTTGACATGAGCCTGCGATTTATTATTACTCCTTATGGTTTGATTGACAGTTCAATGTGACTGTGGAGTATTTGAAGTGGGACTATGAATTCTAATGCTTGTTTTTATAAATGATTAGGTGAAGTTAAATGTAGTGAATTGGTTTCTATCAATAAGATTTCTATTAAATGGTGAATTCTTCAATAGAAAATTAATTATTTTATTTCATCTCGACATGAGTCCTGAGGTCTGCCCATGGTGGGGTGAGTTGGGTAGGTGTGAGGGCAAAGGGTTGGGTGGCATGGATTGGCATAAGCTGGCATTAAGTTGGCATAGAGGGTATAAAGATCTGAGGGGGTGGGGTACAGGGTCATAGGCTGGCATGGAGGGTATGAAGGTTCAAGGGTTGGCATGGAGTATATGAGGGGACATTGGGGTGGGGGGGAATGAGATGGGCATGGGGAGTGTGTGTGTGTGTGTGTATGTGGTTGGGGGGAGTGATTTTATGTTTTATTGGTTTCTTTAAAACTTTAACGCAGTTCGGTCGGGCAGCATGGTCGGTGCAGGCTTGGAGGGCCGAAGGGTCTGTTCCTGTGCTGCAATTTTCTTTGTTCTTTGTACTTTGTACCTCGAGGGAACCAGGTCACCTCTGCAGCCAGAAAGCCTCCACACTCACTCCAGTACCGTCTGCCCCAACTCTCATTTTCAGCCCCCCAGCAACCCTGCAAGTCCCGACAGGAAATCTGACCTCACAGGGCATTTTCTTTTAGGTCCAGCTTGTGGAGTTGGGAATTGCCCCGACTCTGTGTTCCTGATCTGGGAGCAAAAGTTGAGCCCGAGGCTTGTTTTCATTACACAACAATGACGTTGTCACATCTGACCCTTTCTTTGAGCATGATTTATTTTATACATATTAAATATACATATGTGCCCAGTACAGTTTGATAAATGGAGAACTGAGTGAACAGATCATTAGATTGTTACCACAATGAATCATTTCCACCACATGCAATAAGGTAGAAAGGTTTGATAATCTGAGCAGTGAGTATATTTGACATCAACATTTTTAGGACACATCTGTGCTTTCGAGTCTCCAGTAATGAGATGACAAAGGTTCCTGAAGAGCCTTTTAAGCTGGAAAAGCTTTCAGAACTTCTTGAATGCTTAATGTTAGACAAGTTTTGTATTCAAGTAAAATAAAGTTTAAAGTTTATTTATTATCATAGAAATCATAGAAATCATAGAAACCCTACAGTACAGAAAGAGGCCATTCGGCCCATTGAGTCTGCACCGACCACAATCCCACCCAGGCCCTACCCCCATATCCCTACACATTTTACCCGCTAATCCCTTTAATCTACGCATCCCAGGACACTAAGGGGCAATTTTAGCATGGCCAATCAACCTAACCCGCACATCTTTGGACTGTGGGAGGAAACCGGAGCACCCGGGGGAAACCGACGCAGACACGAGGAGAATGTGCAAACTCCGCACAGACAGTGACCCAAGCCAGGAATCAAACCCAGGTCCCTGATGTTGTGAGGCAGCAGTGCTAACCACTGTGCCACCGTGCCGCCCCTGTCTATTGGTGTTACATGTTGTTCGGTCATTTAAAAAATTGCACCCTTTGTACAAGCTTAGTCTTTATGGCACTCATTAGTTTAAATTTAGTGGGACCAGGCTAATAATATAAACGATTGTTGCAGGGAACATTATCGCTAATAAATAAACAGGAAAGATTTGGAGTTGAGGAGTTTAAAGAGAATTTATTTGATGATATCTATATATTAAGTTCGACAAAAGCGTCCTTCATTTGGAAATGAGGGGCGTATGTTTTCCAAATGCGAACAATTTGATTTATTAAGGCAAATTTCACTTTATTTGTCAAATTCTGAAACTCTATCTTGTATTGCAATTGCACAACGGCACTGCCACATACCGTCATGCATGGCCGATCTATTTGGCAACATCATTATGTGAACACACTCACGTCACCTCATGTTAGCCGCTCCTTTCCACAGAGTCTAAATTGGTTCCTTGGGTGAAATTTACATGATGTAACTCTTGACATTTCCCTGTTGCCACTCATTGGTTGCGATTTGTCACCCTTTCTATATCTGGCGTAGGTGGGATCATGGACGGCGGCATCTCGCTGACCTTACTGAGGTTGGGGCCAAGTGTGCAATTTGGTTCGCAACTGATTTATTTTATGAAACCACGTTTTACTGCCTTCATTTTCATCACTTTGATTTCCTGCTTTCCTCAAGGGAGACATTCAAGTTTGCAGACAGTGAAAGCTTGTTATTTTCAGCAGCTGTCCTGCTTCAATGATAACAAAAGGGATCATTAACGTAACGATAATGTTCCCTGCTAGCATCATTTATATTATTAGCCTGGTCCCACTAAATATATAATGAGTGTCATAAAGACTAAACTTGTACAAAGAGTATAGTCCCGATCTTTTTAAATGACCCCAACAAAATGTAGCACCAATAGACAGCTAATTTGGTTAAATATATGCTTTATTTGGTTTCCTTATAATAATAGAAACATAGAAAATAGGTGCAGGAATAGGCCATTCGGCCCTTTGAGTCTGCACCACCATTCAATATGATCATGGCTGATCATGCACATTCAGCATCCCATTCCCACTTTGTCTCCATACCTCTTGAACTGGCCTAATGACTGCACATGATCTAGTCATGGGGTTAATTATGTTAAACTTATACTAAACCACACAAATGCTAAGTAGAGGTGCTGATTATACGAACATTAATTAACTGTTATAAAACGTTTCTACAATCTTATTATGACTTCTGCAGCCAGCTAACTGTAGAAATACAAATCTCATTACTGAAGATGGTCTGATAATTGGTCACAAATTGTATTGAAGTGTATCTTTTGAAAGTATTGGGACAAGGGGTTTGTGAGAATGTGTCTACATTCACAGGATTCCCACATGGAATAATTTGAAACTAATATCTTGGAATATGCCTTCTATACCTACCATTAATAGCTTTTTAATGGCAGCTCATTCGAAGGAAAGATTCAGTAATTAAAACTAAAACCTGTTCATTTTAGTAAGTTCCTAGGAAGCATCAATGGTAAGTTTGAGTGAAATAATTGCTTATCTGGAGTTTGCTGGTGCAATGTATCTTCATTGAGGTAGATGTTGGTTATTTCTTGTTGGTCCTATTGACTCTGGTTTGTTTGGTCAATACTCACATGCTCTTGGGTCACTCCTGTCCATGGTCAGCTCAGGAAGATTATGTAGCATCTGGAAGAGATGTTTGCAGTGTAAAAGGTTAACATCAGCCAAATAACAATCTATGATCGCATTCCTAGGGTAACAGGGAAATCCTAAAGGAAAAATCAAATTACTGTGGGTGCTGGAATCTGAAAGAAAAAGAGAAAATGCTGGAAAATCTCAGCAGGTCTGACAGCATCTGTGGAGAGATAATAGAGCTAGCAGGTGGGATTCTCCAGCCGTTCATGCCAGCGCGATTCTCCAGTCCCGCTACAGTGAACTGAAATTTGGTTGAGTGTCAAATTCTCTGTCCTTGCTGGCAGTTCCGCACACATGAGGACGGCCTAAACCGGGCTGTTGGGTTTATGTCACACTATCAGTAACCCCCACAGCTTGCCTCCTGAACTTGCAGAATTTCACTGGCTGTCCTGTCTGGAGACAATACACATCTCTTTAACCTGTGCTTAATGCTCCCTCCACACACATTGTCTGTATCTTTAAGACCTGGTTGGTTGTAGGGATTCGCATTCTAATCAGTATTCTGTAACTTGATTTTGTGTCTCTGTGCCCTGTTTGAGAGCAGATTTCCACTCCATCTGACGAAGGAGCAGCGCTCCGAAAGCTAATGGCATTTGCTACCAAATAAACCGGTTGGACTTTAACCTGGTGTTGTTAAAACTCTTACTGTGTTTACCCCAGTCCAACGCTGGCATCTCCACATCTTGCTGGCAGCGGCAGCAGGGTGTGAATGGTTGAAGAATTCTGGCCAACATTTCGAGTCTGGATAATTTTTTATCACAGCTAAAGAGAACTGGAAATTGGATAAGGTTTATCCTGTTGTCAGAGGGTGTGAAGCAGTTGGGGCTGGATAGAGGGTCAGCGGTTTGTGGAGATGGGAGAGATTGACAAAGATGTCATGGACAAAAGACAAAGGGAGTGTAAATGGTGGTGATCATGGCTAAGAAGGCTGCTGATAGCGGCCATTAAGAGGTCAGAATGTGTTAATGGCAGATCAAAGATAAGCAGCGTAACAAAGGACAACCAGGACAGGTAACAGATTACCCTAGTGGGGGGGGAGGGGAAATGGTGGTGAGGGGAAAAAGATGGGAAGCAGGATAAAAAAGGAGGATGGAAAAATGAATCAATGGAAAAGTAAAAAATGTATTTGTTAGTCAAAAGGAAGGCTTACATTAACACTGCAATGAAGTTACTGTGAAATTCCCCTAGTCACCACCCTAGCGCCTGTTTGGGTACACTGAGGGAGGATTTAGCATGGCCAATGCACCTAACCAGCATGTCTTTCGGACTGTGGGAGGAAACTGGAGCACCTGGAGGAAACCCATGCAGACACGGGGAGAACGTGCAGACTCCACATAGACAGTGACCCAAGCTGAGAATTGAACCCAGGTCCCTGGCGCTGTGAGGCAGCAGTGCTAACCACTGTGCTACCGTGCAGCCAGAAGAAATGCAAATAAATGGATAGAAATCAAAATGGGATGAAGGTGGAGGTGAGAGTTCACAGGCTGAAGTTGTTGAACTCAATGTTAAGTCCGGAAGGCTGTAAAGTGCCTAATCGGGAGATAGGTGCTGTTCTCCAGTTTGTATTAGGCTTCACTGAAACATTGCAACAGGCCAAGGGCAGACATGTGGACAAGAAAGCAGAAAGGTGTGTTGAAATGGCAAGTGAGAGGATGGTCTGAGTGAAGCTTGCGGATTGCCTGATGGTGTTCTGCAAAGTAGTCACCCAATCTGCTCCAATGCAGAGTAGACCACATTGGGAGCAGCGAATGCGATAGGCCAGATTAAAGGAGGCGCATGTGAAGCACTATTTCACCTGAAAAGAGTGTTTATGCCCTTGGATGGTGAACAGGGAGGAGGTAAAGGGGCAGGTGTTGCATCTTCTGCAATTACATGCGAAGGTGCCTTGGGCAGTGGGTGAGGTGTTGGATGTGATGGAGGAGTGGGCCAGGGCATCCCAGAGGAAACAGCCCCTGGAGAATTCTGACGGGGGAGTGAGGGGAAGATGTGTTTGGTCGTGGCATCATGCTGGAGTTGGTGGAAATGGTAGAGGCTGATCCTTTGAATGTGGAGGCTGGTGGGGTGAAAAGTGAGGACAGCGGGGGGGGGGGGGGGCAATCTTGGTTCTGGGAAGGAGGAACCCTAAAGAAACCACATGTAGACCCCGAACCCAAGAAATAACAGTGTTCCATGGCCCATCTAGGCTATAGTACTTAAGCACTTAAAAATTGGGTTGATTTTGCAGAGAGATAGGACAATGGCTGAGGGATGAACAATCTGTATGGTGCACCTTCCATTTTTGTTCTAGGTACAAGGGATTCAAAATTAAAATGTACACATCACTTACTTGCCTCACTCATCTGCCTCATATAGATCCAAACAGATTCTATGTGCATGGCTGGTTGCATGAGGAAAATAGCAGCCTCGTTCTCTACTCAGTCTCTTTTGGACTGATATTCCAGCTCTCATGAATTTTAGCAAAAATCTATTACTGAAAGTGCAAGCTCCCCTTTGTAGACCCGTCCTGAGATAACAGCTGAATAGTATGGATATACATTCAATTTAAAACAATATATTCAACCGTTCTCTAAAAATTCTTTTAGGAAATCAATAACTCTAATGTACTTTCTCACAATAACATAATGATGATTGCTAGCAATTCTGCTTGAAAACTATAGTTGATGACACAAAGAAGTGGCAACATTCTGCTCTCCAAAATTGTGGACATAAATAGCTATAATTATATTAGAATCCTTTCAGTTAATATGCTGCAAGTGACCTGTGGCACTACTTTGGTAGGGCAGGTGAGTCATCGCTCAGATTGTTAAAGACTGTATGCCATGTTAAGTAAAGCCTAATGAGAGTCCTCCATTTTATTGTTTGAACTGATACCTTAGCTCAAGCCTGAGGATGCTTTAACTGCTGATTTCAATACTTTCTCTTGTGAAAGTGTTTGTGAGATTGTGCAAATGCCTGGAAGAGGGCCGGCATAGTGGCACAGTGCCAGGGACCCGGCTTCGATTCCTGGCTTGGGTCACTGTCTGCACAGAGTCTGCACATTCTCCCCATGTCTGCGAGGGTTTCCTCCGGATGTTCCAGTTTCCTCCCACTGTCCAAACGATGTGCTGGTTAGGTGCTAAATTCTCCCTCAGTGTACCCGAACAGGCGCCGGAGTGTGGCGACTAGGGAATTTTCACAGTAACTTCATTGCAGTGTTAATGTAAACCTACTTGTGACACTAATAAATAAACTTTAAAACTTTATATTTATTTATTATTTTTATTGTACAAATGTTAGATGTTGCTGTTGTGGATATGCAAGAAGGAAAAACAGAAGTGCAGACATAACTGAAAGATGGTGAATCAAGTTCTATCGTGAACTTGCTTTTTAAAGATTAATTTACGGAATGTGGATGTGGCGAGGCCAGCATTTATTGCCTTGACTTCTTAACTCAACAGCCACTTAAAGAATTGCACTTCAATTTCAAAATCAATTTCTCTTCATTCTTCCTTTGCTCTTCTAGTGATACAAGAATTAGAAAGAATCTAAAGGATTCAATGGGTCAGAGAAAGTAATTATTCTGGTGGAAGAACTAAGGACAATGGGACATTAGGAGTACTTTCACGGCAACTTCATTGCAGTGTGAATGTAAGCCTATTCGGAGCAGAATCAGGAAGCATTGATTATTGAAAGGATAGAGGGAAATCTGGGAGTTCTTTCTCAAAAGGCTGCGGATGCTCCAGTGACAGTTGGATCTTTTAAGGCTCAGATCAGAATATTTCTGTTAGTTCAGGTAATCAAATCAATGGGCAACTAATTGGAGTTGACACAGTGAGAACTCTCACAACACCAGCTTAAAGTCCAACACTCACCTGAGGAAGGAGCAGCAAGGAATGATTCTAAGTGGATTACTTCACAAAGGTGCAATGAGCGGTCGCCTTCTGCATGGTCATTTGTATGATTTTCAAAAGCTCGGGCATGGTGGCACAGTGGTTAGCATTGCTGCCTCACAGCACCAATGATCTGGGTTCAATTCCCAGCTTGGGTCACTGTGTGGAGTTTGCACACTCTCCTCGTGTCTGCGTGGGTTTCCTCCGGGTGCTCCGGTTTCCTCCCACAGTCTGAAAGACGTGCTGGTTAGGTTAATTGACCTGAACAGGCGCCAGAGTGTGGCAACGAGGGGAATTTCACAGTAACTTCACTGCAGTGTTAATGTAAGCCTTACTTGTGACTATTAAATAAACTTTAAACTTAACCTGGCGTTGTGAGACTTCTTACTGTGCCCACCCCAATCCAACGCTGGCATCTCCACAACTGGAGTTGAGACACAGATGAATCAATATCTAACTGAGCAGAAGAACAGGCTCAAGGGTTTGAGAATTCTGAGAATGTGGTGGTATTATTCCAAGATGGTCTTTAATCCATGCCCCTTGTTACCAATTTACCAAAGATCAATGAGAACAATATTTAATTGTTTACATTCCAAAACCTCTTCATGATGTTGAAACCCTAACAACGTTCCACCTCAGTTTTCCCAGTGAAAATTACCCAATATTATGAGACTTTTCCCACAAGCATGGCTGCGTCCTTCCTGTTGCTTGCCATTCCATCTCACACCCACATGTCTGCTCCAATGCTCTAGTGAAGCCCACACAAACTGGAGGAGCAGCATCTCATCTTCCAACTAGGCACATTACAGCCCTCAGGACTCAACACTAGAAAAGGTGCAGAGGAGATTTATCAGGATATTGCCTAGGCTGGAGAGTGTTAGTTATGAAGAGAAATTCGGTAGACTGGGGTTGTTTTCCTTGGAGCAGAGGGGACTGAGGAGGATTGACATGACTGAGATGTATAAAATTATGAGGGGCATAGATATACAGGAATAACTTTGCCCATTTGTGGAGGGATCAATAACCAGGGGGCATAGATTTAAGATTTGAGGCAGGAGGTTTAGAGGGGATGTGAGGAAAACATTTTTCACCCAGACAGTGGCGGGAGTCAGGAATTCACTGCCTGAAAGGGTGGTGGATGCAGAGATCCTCATAACATTTAAGCATTTAGATGTATACTTGTGATGCCAAGACATACAAGGCTATGCGTCAACTGCTGGAAAACATGACTAGCATAGTTAGGTGGTTGTTTTTGACAAGCATTGATGCAATGGGGTGAAGGGCTTTTTCTATGCTGTAGACCTCTATGACTATAACATTGAGTTCAACAACTTTAGACTGTGACCTTTTCCCCCCATCTTAACCCCCTTTTTAAATATCCCAAATATTTTTTGTCCCAATGCAAAAACCCTCCCTCCCCCTCCCCCACTGGGCCATCTGTCACTTGTTCTTAAGTTTTGCTTTCATCCAGCACTGATCTTTATTCTCCCATGAAGACGTGCTGACATTTTTGTTGCAATCTAAGTTAGCTCCCACCAATCACTGAACTTCTATTCTGTTCCACTAACCTCCCCATACATTATAATATCCAACACATTGCTCCCTCTCTTTAGCTCCGAAGAAGAGCCAAATGGACTTGAAATGTTAACTCTGCTTTCTCTCCCTTCAGATGCTGTCAGACCTGCTGAATTTTTCCAGCATTTTCTGTTTCTGTTCCAGACTCCAACATCTGCAGTGCTTTGCTTTCATTCTGATGAGGTTTTGTTCCTTGGTGCAATCACTCTTCACAGTTAACTTTCCAATGGTTCCAATAGTCTTGTATATTGTTCATTATTAAAATGCATATTATAATATGATCTTACTGGTGTCCCTATAACAGCTCACTGATGCATTGTTAGACCATAGAATGGCCTTTATTTCAGCCAGAAGAAGTGAAATAATATAGAATAGAATCCCTACAGTACAGAAGGAGGCCATTCGGCCCATCGAGTCTGTACCGACCACAATCCCACCCAGGCCCTATTCCCACAACCCCACTCATTTACCCTAGCTAATCCCCTTGACACTAAGGGGCAATTTAGCATGGCCAATCAACCTAACCCACACATCTTTGGAGTGGGGAAGGAAACCGGAGCACCCGGAGGAAACCCACGCAGACACGGGGAGAATGTGCAAACTCCACACAGACAGTGACCCGAGGCTGGATGGAGGCATATATTATGGGTTTAGCTCCTTAAGGACTGGTTTGCTATCAGACAATGTAAGTCAGTGAATTGAAATCTAATTTGAAAAATTATAAATGTATTATAATTAGTTTTCTATTTGACAAATTTTCAGTTTGGTAATTAATTTTCATTTTACATCAGTAGTTCTGATGTTGACCAATGATTGTTTCTCAAATTAGGAATACATTAAAACCAATTCTCAGCCAAAGTGATCCATCCTTCCTCAGTCTTCATCCAATCAGTTAAGCCAACAAGCGTTTCTCTTTTAACCAATGTCATAGCCTCAACCTCAATGGCCACTCGAAGGAATGCCTCATTGGTCTCAACCATACATTGACTGGATTAATAATCAACATAATGAATCATGTATGGACAAATAACATCAATGAAAACACTCAAACATTGGGTCCGATCTTACCGACTCATCACGCCCTGCCGCCCCTGCAAGCGAGGATGGAGAATTTGGCACCCAGCGAAACCTCCGGTCACTTCAGCGGGACCAGAAAATCCCGTGAATTGCCAGAAGATTCCGCCCATGGTTTCATTTACAGTATTGCTCTCAAGCCTGTGTCACGTTACTGTCACCTCCCGACTGGTCATTGGACAAAATTTTCCTTTAGGAAGAGAACTTGCATTTATATAGCACCTTTCACCACCTCAGTACCTTGCAGAGCAATTAGATATATGTGATGTGTTTGAAGTGTAGTCACTATTGAATTTGTATGAAAAGCAGTAGCCAATGGATGCACAGCAAGATCCCCAAAACAGCCACACTTAAAAAAAACAAATTGTCTATTCATTAACGTGTTGATGAAGGGATCAATATTGATCAGGATAACAGGGAGAATGTCTCTTCCCTTCTTCAAAATGAGCCTGGGATCTTCTCCTTTCACCTGAGGGCGGACAGTTCAGCACAGCATTTGAGAGACAGCACTTTTGCCAGTGCAGCACTTCCTCAGTACGCCACTGGAGCACCAGCCTATACTGGGCCCAAGTTTCTGAAATGCGACTTGAACCCTCAACCTTCTGACTCAGGTAAGGAGGGCTACCACCCCTGAATGATGCACGGTGGCACAGTGGTTACTGTTATTCCCAGCTTGGATCACTGTCTGTGTGGAGTCTGCACGTTCGCCCCGTGTCTCCGCGGGTTTCCTCAAGGTGCCCCGGTTTCCTCCCACAGTCTGAAAGATGTGCTGGTTAGGTGTATCGGCCATGCTAAATTCTCCCTCAGTGTACCCGAACAGGCGCCGGAGTGTGGCGACTAGGGGATTTTCACGGTAACTTCATTGCAGTGTTAATGTAAGCCTACCTGTGACACTGATAAACAAAAGCTAAAAAACTGGAATGAACAGTCATCATGACGACGCTCTGAATTGCTGCAGTGGGGTCTTCAAAGAGTTAAAGAACAGAGGCAACGGAAAACATTTCAATGAATCACTCCCCGCCTGCAAAGGGTTCAGACAATGGTGCAACTCAGTGAGATTACATTTCAGAATAAATGTTGAAGCTCTATCCAGTTTCGGAATCTATATGATACAATACTTCAAACATTGTAATTTATAGCCTAGTCACTTAGCATAGAAAGAAGTAGAAGATTTCAATCCACAGTAAGATGACCATGTAAGCCTTTCAATGATTATGGTATCAGTTCCTCACAGTTCAAGGAATAACGGGCAACTATTATTCCAGGAAGAACAATGGGACTGATTCTTCCAATTCAATTACTTCAACTGTCTTAGATGAAATTCTGTTGAAAGCGATGTTTTAAATATTTATGAGACCATCTATTAATGTTGCACATGAAATAGAAATGGAGGTTAATAGAGGAATACATTTATTAAGTATGTTTCCTTTCAAACCCACTGGAGATTTCAATTTCAGTAAAACTAATCTGGCTGATTTTCTGGTCTCTAGGGTCAGTGAACCTGGAGTGAAATGGATGTTTGGAAGTTGTAAAAATAGGCACAACCTCATTTGAATAGATAAATGCAAAATACTGCGGATGTTGTATTATAATAAAAAGGTCTCTGATGATGTTGCTGAAATTAATGTAAACATGATCTCCCAATCTTTGGGATCAGATATGTTCCGCGCACTTTTAAAAAGCCAGCAACTCAAATGGGCTCATTGTAGAAAGCGGACTTGAACTTTGGGCTTGGCCAGTTTTTATTTTACACACCTTGACATAACCAAAATGAATTAAGCTAGTTAACAAGGTGAAATAATTATGAGGTACCTGCCCACCAACAACCATCTCTCAGAGATGTATGGACAGAGGTTGAACAAAGTGCACATGCTGGCTGGGATTCCCCAAACTCATCCTGGGATTGGGATTTTCCTGTCCCACTGCTGTGAATGGAAATTTGGTTGAGCGCCACATTCTCCATTCTCGCTGGCAGCGGTAGCGGGGAACGCGAGACTGGAGAATTTTGACCCTCCAATTGCATCTGTTGCAGGGCTTCTTTTATGCTTTGCTTATTAATGTAGTTATAACTACTGTTCCCCTCAAGTAGCCAGACAAAGGCATGGAGTGGTTCAAAATGATTTATTGAAGACTATAGCTATAGGACCCCAACTTAAGTCATTAGGGCCAGTCAGAGTACAGAATTCAGAAATACAGAAGCAGTTATAGTTTCAAATTCGATTACAAGTAATTAGCATAGACCAATCCAAGGTATTAGAGTTATCTCTATCCACCCACAGTTATTGATTAAGGTTACATCATTCATAAGGTACAGATATTAAAACCAATCACAATCACCTTAATTATAATATCCAGTCAGCATGAGAATTTAATTGTAACAGTAGGTTTTTGTTCCAATTATCTTTGGACATCCCAGCTGTGTCTGAATATTAGAAGACAAATCAATCCTCCCATTCCAAATGTCTGGTGGCTTCTCCCTGACTAAGACATCTTCCTCCCTTTCTGTCTATCTGAAAGGTCTGTATCTCAGACAGTTGTCTGGCAATAGCAGCTTGATATGCATATCGCTTCTGTTAAACTGTGTGCAGATTTGTTTTTGTGGTTTAACCTTTTCACTGGACACTATGGCTACGATTCTCCTGCATATCTATTAGCACGGCTATTATTCCCCCTCACCATCAAGTGCCTCTCAGAGAGCAATTGGAATTTATAAGATCTACTTTCAAAAACACACATGCAGACATGTAGCCACGTATGGCAAAGACATGTGCGTCTTTTAAAACAAGGCACAGTAAGATGCCACACAACACCAGGTTAAAGTCCAACAGGTTTATTTGGAATCATGAGCTTTCGGGGCGCTGCTCCTTCATCAGTGCTCCTTCATCAGACAATGCATTGTGCAAGATCCTGCACATGCCTAAAGAGGTTTGGTTTCAACGGAACAAAGAGCAAAGGACATAGAAAAATACAGCACAGGAACAGGCCCTTCGGCCCTCCAAGCCCGTACCGATCATAATGCCCAACTGAACCAAAAAAAACCTTCTGCTCTTACTCGAACTTTACCCCTCTATTCCCTCCCTATTCATGTTCCTTTTAGTTTTGAAACCTTGCAAAGGAGGCAAAAGTAGATCTTATAAATTCCAATGATCTCTTGTTCTTTTCATTTTGCTTCCACTTTCAGCAAAAACTCACAGAAGACTTTGCGTTGCGATCCACTTTAGATTGTGGCAATTGTCATCAACCTTGTGCTATCTGGAAACTCGAAGAGTCACATTGCACCCCCCCCCCCCTCCCCCCACCCCATCCCCCCCACATTGCATCTATATTGAGTGAGTCACACGGAGAAAGGACAAGCCAGCAGCAATCTGAGGATCTGAGGTATCATTACTGGGTCTTGATTTATGGTGAATCTTTTTGTGGCGGAATTTAACTAGGAGAGGTCAACACTTGGAGGCAGCTGCTTTAGTATTTTCATTATTGTGAATACCCTGGTGCCTATGACTATGGATGGGATGGTTTAACTCACCAGCCTGCATGATACAAGTTTATGACACAATTAGATGAAAATACTTCGACACTGTGGTTACAGAAATATGATACTCTGAAAAGCTCTAATTTTACCAAGTAAACAATGGTGATTAGATATCATTTTCACCAGTCTTGGCTGCTTATCTCCAGTCGCAACCGGACGAATAATACATCTTTAATGTGATGCTCAGAGGGCAGCATAGAAATGAATTTGTGTTCAATTTCAAAGCGCAATGCACTGAAACAGCTGGGGATTCCCCAAAGGTTTATTCAGATTGTCTTGTGGTTAACTAGAATCATGGCAAAACAAAAACACAGTTAGAAGTCTCCCAACACCAGGTTAAAGTCCAACAGGTTTATTTGGTAGCACAAGCCACTAGCTTTCCGAGCGCTGCCCCTTCATCAGGTGAGTGGGAGTTGGAAAGCGCCATTACAGATTTGCTGGACCAACCTGCCTGCTTTTGTTTTGATGTGGAGATACCAGCGTTGGACTAGGGTTCTTACTAGGAGCGCTCCTAGTTAAATTCCGCCACAAAAAGATGCACCATAAATCAAGACCCAGTAATGATACCTCAGATTGCTGCTGGCTCATCCTCCCTCTGTGTGACTCACTCAATATAGATGCAATGTGGGGGGGCGGGGGGGGGGGGGGGGGGGGCAAAGCGGCTCTTAGAGTTTCCAAATAGCACAAGGTTGACGACAATTGCCACAATCTAAAGTGGATCGCAGCACAAAATCTTCTGTGAGTTTTAGCTGGAAGTGGAAGCAAAATGAAAAGAACAAGAGATCATTGGAATTTATCAGATCAATTGTTATCTTTGATTACCTGTAAAGACTCGCATTCCAACCATTATTTTGTAAATTGAGTTTGTGTCTTTATATGCCCTGTTTGTGAACAGAACTCCCTGATGAAGGGGCAGCGCTCCGAAAGCTAGTGGCTTGCGCTACCAAATAAACCTGTTGGACTTTAACCTGGTGTTGTGAGACTTCTTACTGTGTTTACCCCAGTCCAACACCGGCATCTCCACATCAAAACAAAAACAGGCAAATCTGTACTGGGCCTTTCCAAGACATGAGCAGCCATTTTTAACCCTACTCTCCTGCTTGCTCCGGCATGGCGGCACAGTGGTTAGCACTGCTGCCTCACAGCGCCGGAGACCCGGGTTCAATTCCAGCCTTGGGTGACTGCCTGTGAGTAGTTTGCACGTTCTCTCCCCGTGTCAGCGTGGGTTTCCTCCGGGTGCTCCGATTTCTTGCCACACTCCAAAGATGTGCGGGTTAGATGGATTGGCCATGCTAAATTGACCTGATTGGTCAATTTTCCCATCCTGCCCGCCATGGGAATCGTAGCGGGTGAAACAGAAAACTCGGTGGATCATGCAAAATTCCGTTGACCTTGGGCGGTAATTTCCAGCCTTGGGGTGAGCGCAGCTGGAAAATCCTGCCCAAGATGTGTAGATTATATGGATTAGCCATTCAAACGTGTAGGGTTATGGGGATAGGGCAGGGTAGAGGGCCTGGGTAAGTTATTTTGTCAGAGAGTTGGTGCAGACTCAGTGGGCTGAATGGCCTCTTCTGCACTGTACCTTTTCAGTTGGTACTTGGTAATGTTCCCCTCTGCAGTTTTCCATTAGGGCTTATTCACAAAAGGTGCCCAATGAGTGCAGTCGGTTGTCACATTCACGTAAGAAGTTCAGTAGATTTTCCTCAAATGAATCCTGAGGTGCATGGAGATTAAAGATTGGAAAAGATTGCTCCAGTCCTTATTTTTTCTTGATGGGTGGGGGGGTTTAGCAAAGGAGAGTGAGATGTGTACTGTTGGAGTTGTTGGTTATGAACTCTTCGAGCATGAGAGCTATTGGGTTTGATGCACTGCCCAGAAATATTTTATTGTCGACTCAAAATTTCAGAGGCATTTCAACCTAAAGGTTTTTCCTTGTTCTAGCCAGTGAGTGAGGTGACCAACAGCGATTCTCTGATATCCCACAAGCTATTGCAATGAAATGAGCTGCCCATCACTGAACTTTCTCAAGGAGAGTGACTTTTTTTTCAATTTATGGATAGCTATTTTAATTCCCCATTAAAATTACTTACATACTTGTTCAATTCTGTTTTGTGATGCATTCTGCTTACCCATTTTGTAAATACATTCATTCTTTTTGTAACTGACTTCAAATTAAAATCTCTCAGTACCATTCAATTGACCAGTGGAAAAAAAAAAATCATAGCCCATCACAATCTTAAAGACATCTATATCAGCCCATTCTTAAATCCTCTCTGCTGCTATTGAAAATGCCTGATACATCAAGTTTGCCTATACTCCCTTGTGACTGGCAGAAGTTTAGTGAAATTACTCTGCACTTTCCCCTATTGCTTCTATATCCTCACTAAAACCAGCCTCCCATCCATTTACTCTGTCTACACTTCCCGCTGCCTTGGCAAAACAGTCAGCATAATTAAGGACCCCATGCACCTTCGTCATTCTCTCTTCCACCTTCTTCCGTCAGGAGAAAGATACAAAAGTCTGAGATCATGTGCCAACCGACTCAAGAGGAGCTTCTTCCCTGCTGCCATCAGACTTTTGAATGGACCTACCATATATTGAGCTGATCTTTCTCCACACCCTAGCTATGACTGGAACACTATATTCTGCACCCACTCCTTTCCTTCTCCTCCAGGTACTCAATGAACGGTATGTTTAGTCTATATAGCACACAAGAAACAATACTTTTCACCTCATCCCAATACATGTGACAATAATAAATCAAATCAAATATTCACGGTAGAATGAGGCTTTCAATGGAGCATAATTCTCCAACTGCGGCTTGGCTTGGGTTTTGTTCGGGTTTAACATGGGGGACAGGATTAGGCCTCTCAGCCTCTGTTTCATCATTCAGTGAGGTCATGAATGATCTGTATCTTAACTCCATTCACTTTCCAGGAACCTGAACCGCACGAACACTTATTAATCTCAGTGTTGAAGTATTCAGTTGATCTGTAGCTTTGTAAGGGAGAATGTTTGAGGTTTCCATTAGCCTCTGTTTGAATAAGGCATCACCGTGACTGGACTAGCTCCAATTTTAAGGTTATTTACCCCCGGTTGTGGCGACCCCCAGTAGAGGAAATGGTTTCTCTTTATTTGCCCTGCCAAATCCTTTAGCCCAGGCTTGTCCAGTCTTTGCAAGTAGGGGGCCACATTTCAAAGTTTTTCTCACTCAAGGGGCCACCGATCAAATTTTGGAAAGGTAAAGTTTGGCACAACATTGAATTGAGAAAATAAACCTGAGATATGAAAAGAAATAAGTTGCTGAATTACAAAAAGTGACTAACTAATACATGAAACAGAGTATGAGAGTGTAATAGAACTAGGGGTGTGTTTTTCTCACACACACTCCCTCTCCCCCCCCAACAGACTCCATCTTCCCCTTCACACACACTCCCCCTCCCCCCTCACACACACTACCTCTCCCCCCTCACACACACCCCCCTTCCCCCTCACACACACTCCCTCTCCCCCCTCACACACACTCCCCCTCCCCCCTCACACACACTCCCTCTCCCCCTCACACACACTCCCCCTCCCCCCTCACACACACTCCCTCTCCCCCCTCACACACACTCCCCCCTCCCCCTCACACACACTCCCTCTCCCCCTCACACACACCCCCCCTCCCCCCTCACACACACTCCCTCTCCCCCCTCACACACACTCCCTCTCCCCCTCACACACACTCCCTCACACACACTCCCTCTCCCCCCTCACACACACTCCCCCTTCCCCCTCACACACACTCCCTCTCCTCCCTCACACACACTCCCCCTCCCCCTCACACACACTCCCTCTCCCCCCTCACACACACTCCCCCTCCCCCTCACACACACTCCCTCTCCCCCTCACACACACTCCCCCTCCCCCCTCACACACACTCCCTCCCCCCCTCACACACACTCCCTCTCCCCTTCACACATACTCCCCCTCCCCCTCAACACACTCCCTCTCCCCCTCACACACACTCCCCCTCCCCCCTCACACACACTCCCTCTCCCCCCTCACACACACTCCCTCTCCCCCTCACACACACTCCCTCACACACACTCCCTCTCCCCCTCACACACACTCCCTCACACACACTCCCTCTCCCCCTCACACACACTCCATCTCCCCCTCACACACACTCCCTCACACACACTCCCTCTCCCCCGTCACACACACTCCCCCTCCCCCTCACACACACTCCCTCACACACACTCCCTCTCCCCCCTCACACACACTCACTCACACACACTCCCTCTCCACCCTCTCACACACTCCTTCCCCCCTCACGCACACTCCATCTTCTCCCCTCACACACATTCCTTCTTCCCCCTCACACAGACTCACTCGTCCCCCCCCCAAGACACACACACACTGTCACCTCACTTTCCCACACACACTATATTCCCTCCCTCACCCACCTCACACACTCTCCTCTCCACACTCTCTAACCGCCTCTGAAACACTTTCAAGTCACTCACTCACTCACTTAAATGCCAGTGGCCTCTGCTGCCTTACAGAATGTTCCAGTCTGCCTTGGCTCCGCTCCCCGGCACCTGTGAAACTGAACGTTCTCCAAGCCCAGAGATGTTTCCAGCAGATATTCCTCACACAGCCAATCCCTAAGCTCTCTGCAGCAACTCTGAAATCCCTGTCCCCCCTCCTTTCATCTCAAGTCTCATTGTTCTCAGCACTGGTTTGAACTTAGCTTTTCTAAAATATAAAATTCTTTCAAGTTTTTCTATGGCCCCCAATTTTAGGTCAGACCAAATTTAATAATATTCCCTGGTTTACTTGTGAAGCATTTGTTGCAAGCTGTAAAATAATTTTTGACTCGCCTTTGAAATTTAACAGCTGAGGAAAAAAGGTCCCTTTGTATCTCCTAATGCAAATTTATTAACATAGCCCATTTACTTATAAACCAGGAAAGTCTCATTATGAATGCATGCATCACAGACTTTGACTCCATTTCCCTCATTTCCCTCGTTTCCCTCATAGAAACCTCGTTTCTACTCAGCTTAAATAAATAATTTGCACATGCGCACATAAAGGAGACGGACATGAAGGCAAATATCCTTGCAAGGAATAAGGTACTGCCAAAATCAATGTAAAAAGGAGAAAGTTGGGATACTGGATGGGCTAACAATTGATAAAAAGAAGTATTAGAAATTATAGGTATATGTATAGTTGATAACTCAGCAAGAACATCTGATGATTTTATTTATTAGTTTCACAAATAAGGCTTACATTAACACTGCAATGAAGTTACTGTGAAAATACTCTAGTTGCCACACTCCAGCGTCTGTTTGGGTACACTGAGGGAGAATTTCACATGGTCAATGCACCTGAGCAGCACGTCTTTTGGACTGTGGGAGGAAACCGGAGCACCCAGAGGAAACCCACACAGACACGGGGAGAACGTGCAAACTCCACACAGACAGTGACCCAAGCCGGGAATCGAACCCAGGTCCCTGGTGCTGTGAGGCAGCAGTGCTAACCACTGTGCCACCGTAGATACTGAGGGAAGTAAGATTGAAAGTTAGGGAGGTACTAGTCATAATCTTCCAATCGTCCTTTGATACAAGGGGTGGTGCCTGAGTACTGAGGACTGCAAGGGAATCAAGGGGTTTGGGAGGCAGGCATGAAAGTGGAGTGAAGGCTTCAATTGGATCAGCTACGATCTTACTGAATGGTGGAGCAGGATTGAGGAGGCAAATGGTCTGCTACTCCTAATCTGTGGGTTCTTCGGTAATGTAGGGTGAAAACACAATACTTCTGATATCCAATTGATCTTCCATAAGACAACTCAATTCAATACAACTGGATATTGGGCAAGTGGGAAGTACAGAAGGCTGAAAAAGTTAAAGTTTATTTATTAGTCACAAGTAAGGCTTGCATTAACACTGCAATGAAGTTACTGTGAAATTCCCCTCGTCACCACAGTCCAGCGCCTCTTCGGGTCAATGCACCTAACCAGCACATCTTGCAGACTGTGGGGGCACCTGGAGGAAACCCATGCAGATGCAGGGCGAATGTGCAAACTCTGCACAGACAGTGTCCCAACCAGGAATCAAACCCGGGTGTCTGGCACTGTGAGGCAGCAGTGCTAACCACTGTGCTACCTTACCACCCAATGGCCTATCATCCATTTTGTCCTATCTCCCACAAGGCAACTTTCTACCTCTTTACACTTCAGTTAACTTCTGGAAATATTTGTTAGCAGCTCATCATTAAATACCGAATGGAAATTGGTGCAAAAATCGTCTTGCTACGCCACTAGAGCTTTCTGTCAGATTATTAACATTTCTTTTTTAACCTTTGATGCGCGTTATCAAACACGAGGCTAGATGCTCGGGAAATAAAGGCTTTTATTTACTGTAATGAAGCAGCCAATAATTATATGCACGATCCCAGACTGAGGGGTCCCAGCCAGAGCAGGGACTTTTATACCTCTCCCAGGAGGCGGAGCCCGACTGGGATGTACCACAACACTACAGTACAAAGGTGTAACAACCCCACCCTAACCCCAACAGCAACAAGTAGCACAACCCAACAGTAACATATGTACATCCTTGTAGTACTGGCCAGACTCTGGCTCGGTACTATCCAGTGGGAACCAACGATGGTTCACCACATTCACCCCTCCTTTGAGAACAAAGGCCGGCGGGGTACAAAAAACAGAATAAAGTATCATCAGTCTATAAGTTCAGACGGTCAGGGGGACCGCACCGTCGTTGTGACCTCCTCAATACTGGCGGTGACACCGGAGTAGGCACTTGCGGTGGCGTTCTCCCCAAGGCGGCGTCCAGCTGTTCTTCCACGGACTCACAAGCCGGTTGACCCTGAGGTGACGGTAGTCCATGGAGTCCTGACACGCCCTGCAGTGGCGACCATCCTCTGGACTCAGGCAAGCTGTACACGGGAGTAAAAGGGTTAAGCAATGGTCCCGATGCTGCCCGCGCCGTGTCCGGGGGAGAAACAAGAGTTAAGGGGTTTGTAACAGGGGGTATGGGAGCGACAGGGATTGCTACGTCCCCTGCTGGTGCCAGGTCTCGGATCGAGACCATGTCCTCTCGCCTGTCAGGGTATGCCACATAGACATACTGAGGGTTGGCGTGGAGGAGATGGACCTGTTCGACCAACGGGTCGGACTTACGGGCCCTTACATGTCGCCGCAGGAGGACGGGTCCTGAGTACGTCAACCAAGACGGTAATGAGGTCCCCGAGGAAGACTTCCGAGGGAATGAAAACACCCTCTCATGGGGAGTAGCATTGGTTGCCGTACACAGGAGTGAGCGAATAGAATGGAGCGCATCAGGGAGCACCTCTTGCCAACGGGAGACTGGAAGACTTTTTGACTTCAACGCCAGTAAGACAGCCTTCCAGACTGTAGCATTCTCACGTTCCACCTGTCCGTTACCCCTAGGGTTGTAGCTCGTGGTCCTACTAGAGGCAATCCCGTATGAGAGCAGGAATTGCCTCAAGTCATCGCTCATGAACGACGAGCCCCTGTCGCTGTGAATGTAGCCGGTGTACCCGAACAGGGTAAAGAGATCATGGAATGCCTTGATAACCGTGGCAGCAGATGTATCAGAGCAGGGAACAACAAAAGGGAACCTAGAGTACTCGTCAATGATATTGAGGAAGTACACATTCCGATCTGTTGAGGGAAGGGGGCCCTTAAAATCGACACTCAGTCTCTCGAAGGGACGAGTGGCCTTGACTAAATGTGCCCGGTCAGGTCGGTAAAAGTGCGGTTTGCATTCCGCGCAAACTCGACAGCTTCTTGTTACGGACCTGACGTCCTCCACCGAGTAGGGCAGGTTGCGGGCTTTTATAAAGTGGTAGAGCCGAGTGATCCCAGGATGGCATAGGTCATTATGGAGAGCCTGCAAACGGTCCTCCTGTATACTGGCGCCTGTTCCACGCAAGAGGGCATCCGAGGGCTCATTGAGTTTCCCTGGACGGTACATGATGTCGTAGTTATAGGTGGAGAGTTCAATTCTCCACCGCAAGATCTTGTCATTCTTGATCTTGCCCCTCAGCATGTTATTAAACATGAACGCCACGGACCGCTGGTCCGTGATCAGGGTGAACCGTTTTCTCGCCAAGTAATGGCGCCAGTGCCTGACGGCCTCCACAATGGCCTGGGCCTCCTTTTCCACCGCTGAATGCCGGATTTCGTGGCCATGGAGGGTGCGGGAAAAAAATGCGACGGGCCTGCCTGCCTGGTTAAGTGTGGCGGCCAGGGCGAAATCAGATGCATCGCTCTCCACCTGAAAGGGGATGGACTCGTCAACAACGTGCATCGTAGCTTTCGCGATGTCGGCTTTTAATTTATCGGAGGCCAATCGGGCCTCTGGCGTTAGGGGAAAAGTCGTGGACTTAATGAGCGGACGGTCTTTGTCCGCGTAATTGGGAACCCACTGCGCATAATAAGAGAAGAAGCCTAAGCATCTTCTCAGTGCTTTTGGACTAGCAGGCAAGGGAAGTTCAGAAAGGGGGTGCATACGGTCTGGATCAGGGCCAATGACCCCGTTTTCCACCACGTATCCTAGGATGGCTAAACGGCGCGTATGAAACACACACTTCTCCCTGTTGTAGGTCAGATTCAGGCGAGATGCAGTGCGTAGGAAATTCAGGAGATTCGTGTCGTGGTCCTGCTGGTCATGGCCGCAGATGGTGACATTATCCAGGTACGGGAAGGTAGCCCGCAGCCCGTTCTGGTCCATCATTCGGTCCATAGCACGCTGGAAGACCGAGACCCCATTCGTGACACCAAAGGGAACCCTGAGAAAGTGATACAAGCGACCATCCGCCTCAAAAGCCGTGTATTGTCGGTCCTCTGGGCGAATGGGGAGTTGGTGGTAGGCAGACTTGAGGTCTATGGTGGAGAACACCCGGTACTGCGCAATCTGATTGACCATATCAGATATGCGCGGGAGAGGATACGCATCCAGCTGCATATTTCGATTAATGGTCTGACTATAGTCAATGACCATCCGGGGTTTGTTCCCGCTCTTGACCACCATGACCTGCGCCCTCCACGGACTAGCGCTGGGTTGTATGATCCTTTCTTTGAGGAGCCGCTGAACCTCTAATGAAGATCCGATCCTCAGCGCTGTAACGCCTACTTTTAGTCGCGATGGGCTTGCAGCCTGGCACAAGATTCTGGAACAGGGAGGGTGTGGTGATCTTCAGCGTCGAGAGGCTACAGGCGGGGCACGTTGGGCAATTTGGAGGCTGCTGCTGTTCTCCCACTGCCAGTGAAGGGAGTGGCCCACTGTACTGTAGGGTTACACTCCTCAAGTGGACCATGAAGTTTAGTCCGAGAAGTATTGGCGCGCAAAGGTACGGCAACACTCGGAGCTTGAAACGCTCGTAAACTGTGCCTTGCACCGTCAAAGTTACCACGCAACTCCCTAGCACGGTGACAGACCGGGACCTCGATGCCATAGAGATTTGTCTGTTTGGCAGGTTGAATCCGGAGTCCACACTGCTTCACAGTGTCTGGGTGGATAAAACTCTCAGTGCTCCCGCTGTCAAACAGACAATAAATCAAGTGGTCATTTACCTGGATGTTCATCATAGATTTGTCAAGTCTATGAGGCTTGGCCTGGTCCAGGATGATCGATGCCACCGTTGGTTCATGAGCGCCACTGCAGGCAGCTGAAATCGACGAGGAGGACCCCTGCTGGTCGTTCGCGGTCGGTGCCGACCAACATGGCCGCTCCCATAAGTTGCACGTGGGTGATGGCGCCAAACTCAGTGACCCCTGGTGGTCACACACCTCCGACTCCGTCGACCGTAATGGCGTTGTCCTGGCCTCGCACGTGGACGAACCCCTCGATGATTTCGACGACGAAGAGCCGAGCTCTGAAGAATCGCAGGCCGCACTGCCGTTCCTAGATTTAGATCGGCACACTTTCGAATAGTGCCCTTTCTTACCGCAGGCGGAGCACAACACAGCCTTAGCAGGACACCGTTGCCGAGTATGCTTCGCTCCCCCACAGAAGTAACACCGCGGGCCGCCCGGAGCTGCTGCCGTCGTCTGGCCCGAGTGTGAGCACGCCATTACGCAGCATTTCGAACCCGAGGGACGAGGAGGGATTGGCGACTGCTCCTGCCATGTTGTCTCCACGTGGTCTTCCGGATACAATACTAAGCTTTTGGAGGCCATCTCCAGCATCTCCGCTCGCTCGATTGCCTGGGTAAGGTCAAGGTTACCTTTCTCTAATAGTTTAAGTCGAATGTATGACGATCCGACTCCCGCCACAAACGCATCTCGAGCGAGGTCGTTCATGCTCTGCTCTGCCGACACAGCTTTGCAGTTACAGCCCCTGGCTAGCTGTAGGAGCTCGTTCGCATATTCCTCCATCGTTTCGCCAGACTGCCGTCGTCGAGTGGCTAAGAGGTAACGAGCGTGTATTTCATTGGGCGGTTTGATATAACGCTTCTTCAGAAGCTCGAGGGCCTTTGTATAATCGGTGGCCGCACGGATCGCGAGGTAGACAGTGTCGCTTACCCTCGCATGGAGGACCCGGAGTCTGTCATCATCTGTGGTGACCGCTGCGGAGGCTGCCAGGTAGTCTTCGAAGCACTTCAGCCAATGGTCGAAGGTGTTAGAGGCGCCCACCGCACGTGGATCTAGTATAAGGCGTTCCGGCTTCAGAATCTGCTCCATACTCTCTTTTATTTTCTTCGACGAGAGTTTAACAACAGTAAATAAAATTGATGCGCGTTATCAAACACGAGGCGAGATGCTCGGGAAATAAAGGCTTCTATTTACTGTAATGAAGCAGCCAATAATTATATACACTATCCCAGACTGAGGGGTCCCAGCCAGAGCAGGGACTTTTATACCTCTCCCAGGAGGCAGAGCCCGACTGGGATGTACCACAACACTACAGTACAAAGGTGTAACAACCCCACCCTAACCCCAACAGCAACAAGTAGCACAACCCAACAGTAACATATGTACATCCTTGTAGTACTGGCCAGACCCTGGCTCAGTACTATCACCACAACCTTAAAAACAATAATTTGGAGGAGATTGGCCATTTGATTAATTTATTCACAATTCACTGCTAGATGAACAGCAAAGCTGATGAGGATGTTGATAATAATCTAGAAAGGTTCACACTTGAGCATGGTGGCGTTGAAAGACTTGCAGATTGAAAGGACAATCTGATCGTGTGGCCAGCTGAAATTGGACTTTGAGGTTTCTCCATCAAAGATGTGCTATTGGAAAGCTTAGGGCTGAACCGATAGTTAAGGCTGATGACAAGATAATGGAGGTCACTTCAATTATCTATTCTCAGAGCGAACAGCGTAAAACACAGTCTGAAGATACAGAAAAAGAAATTGTTCTTAAAATTGCTGACAAATAGGCACTTGAATACGACTTCAGAGACAAGCAATTCTTTCTTTTTCAAAGCAGATCAGAGATATGAGAGTTGAATTATTGGATATCTAACCTAGGGGCCCTTAGTGAAGGACTTGTTCATGGAAGTGGCTCAACTTACGTGGGAGAATGCAGCCGTTACCCGCAGCAAACTGGAAATTTAAGCTGCTCCAAACTCAATGCAACATAATCATAATTTAGCATTCGCAAATATCAATGGGAACGATCTGGTAATCCAAGTTTACTGATCAGAGTTTGAAAGTTATGGCTTACAGAAAAGATTAATTTCACAAAAGCTGGTATAGCATTGCGTCATTTATACTGGCCACAGATTCAGCTCAGGAGCAACCTGGACGGTACCAGGAAAGCAGACAGTGAACTGTGGGCAGCACGATGGCACAGTGGTTAGCACTGCTGCCTCAGTGCCAGGGACCTCAGTTTGATTCCCGGCTTGGGTCACTGTCTGTGCGGAGTCTGCACATTCTCCCTGTGTCTCCGTGGGTTTCCTCAGGTGCTCCGGTTTCCTCCAACAGTCGGAAAGACGTGCTGGTTAGGTGCATTGGCCATGCTAAATTCTCCCTCAGTGTACCCGAATAGACGCCAGAGTGTGGCGACTATGGGATTTTCACAGTAACTTCATTGCAGTGTTAATGTAAGCCGACTTGTGATTAATAAATAATCTTGTAACAGTGCTGAGACCTGGACAACATAGCTGCGCAGGAGAAAAGGTTGAACAGTTTCCACTTTTGCCGTCTCAGACATATCCTCTCGGCATCTCTTGGCAGGACAAAGTCACCAACCCCGAGGTCCTGGAGTGTGCTAATTCCATCAGCGCACACTTATTACTGAGCACTTGAACTGGCTCAGCCCTGCTCATCCCATGGATGATAGCCGCATACCCAGCCCTCTGTAGGGTGAATTAACCACTCGGTCATGACCTGCTGAGCGTTGATATCCCCAAGTGAGATTTAAAGATGGTGGCGGATCGTGACACTGGCGACTGGGGACAGGGGTTAACAGGCATGCCCTCTGGAGGCTGACTGATTGGAAGGGCACTGGAAGAGACGGGCAGAAACGTAAAGCTGAGTGGCTGAGAGGAGGGCACAAGGAAAACAGAGACCAGGCAATCATGCACCTTCTCAGCCCCACTGTCTCCCTCTGCAGCAATACAGCAAAGACTACCATGGCAGGTGATGGCTTAACACAAGAGTTGACCACCACAGCACAGACTATCATCCCACGAAAAGAAAGCAGCAATAGACAGCAGTAGTCAATTAACATCATCCTTTAGTGAGTACGCTTGTTATTTTGCAGTTATAATGTGTCAGACGCAGCGTCGTCTCAGCCAGTTGGGGGCATGATGTTTCTCATATTGGTGTTGGATGGTCACCCATTCCAGTTCAGATGATTACCTTGATTCTCCCCTGCTGTGCTCCCTCTCCCTCATCCTTTTCCAATGCAGGCAGTTCAAATCTTTTACCCCCTCATGGCTATGGCACGGTACTATTCTGCATTGCGAGTTGAACAACATTGGTTGCTCAGGAGTGATGATGAACACTTCCTTCAAATCCTCAATGGGCAATTTTTCTCCCTTTTGCAATGCAAAGTTGCACAAGGCACGACAGACAATCCCGGACACCTCCTGGGGCACATATGATAAAGATCTGCCAGACTGGCCAAGGCATCGGAAGCGCATTTTGACCAATACTCTGGTCTGCTCTCTGATTGGTCTTGTTGAGCAGTGTACAGTGTTGTCATGTTCCTCCACTGGGCTGTGGGAATGATGCACTGGTGTCATGAGCCACGTTCTGGGATAGCCCTTTCGTCCAATATCCAACCTAGGACAGGGGCCTCATAAAACTGTGGCAACTTAGGGTTCCTTAAGATGTGTCAGTCATGAGATCTCCCTGGGAAACAAGCAAGCGCCTGCAGTACTTTTTCTGGTGCTTACTGATTACTTGAATTTTAAGGAAATGTAATTGCTTCTGGTTCATGAGTACAACTAGCTGTTCTGAGGGAGTTCTGATGGCTAAATGTATGCAGTCAATCATGCCCTATATCTGTCGGAACTGCACAATGGCCCCGAAGGCAACTGCTCAAATGATCTGGATATTAGCATCAGTAGTGAGTCTAATGAAATCATTGGCCATTCTGAAGAGGACTTTGGTCACTTCCCGAGTACACTATGGGGCTTATTTTACCATTTTGATTCTAAGTGCTGGGCGGACTTGAAACTAGGAGTGTTTCAGATCCGACTTTTAGACCCGTTCTCAGGCACCCACTTTTGCATTCTGCCTGTAAAAATAGCAGCGATTCAGAATCTCGCTGCACAAGTCTGTGGGTGGGCTTAACGCGCCCAAAACCCTGCAGCTCCGATCAGTGCCTCCAACTGCGCATGCGCAGAAAAACAATGATAGAATGCGGATCCCCTGCCACATCACTCCCAGGCCAGATAATGCCTCTGCCTGGCCCCCACGGACATTGCCCTACCTCTACATTACTGACCACCTTACCTTCCCACTCACCCGCCACCCAGACTAATTGCGGCCCCCTCAACCCTTCCCCCCACCAATCACAGACAGAGTGGCAGCGGATCCCCCTTCCCCTTCACTGATCTCAGGCAGAGTGGCAGCGGACCCCCCCTTCCCCCTCACTGATCTCAAACAGAGAGCTGTCCAACGCTCAGCACTTACCTCCTCACTAATTGAAGCACCCGAATCGGACTCTTGTAGAGCATGTCTGTTTCGTGCTGAATCTGGACGGACGAACGCGGTGGTAAAGGGGGAAGTGCCGGTAAGGTTGGCCGTGCAGCCCATTAAGTCAATATAAATGCATGCAAATGCATTTACATAAGAACATAAGAAATAGGAGCAGGAGTAGGCCATCTAGCCCCTCGAGCCTGCCCCGCCATTCAATAAGATCATGGCTGATCTGACGTGGATCAGTACCACTTACCCGCCTGATCCCCATAACCCTTAATTCCCTTACCGATCAGGAATCCATCCATCCGCGCTTTAAACATATTCAGCGAGGTAGCCTCCACCACCTCAGTGGGCAGAGAATTCCAGAGATTCACCACCCTCTGGGAGAAGAAGTTCCTCCTCAACTCTGTCTTAAACCGACCCCCCTTTATTTTGAGGTTGTGTCCTCTAGTTTTAACTTCCTTACTAAGTGGAAAGAATCTCTCCGCCTCCACCCTATCCAGCCCCCGCATTATCTTATAAGTCTCCATAAGATCCCCCCTCATCCTTCTAAACTCCAACGAGTACAAACCCAATCTCCTCAGCCTCTCCTCATAATCCAAACCCCTCATCTCCGGTATCAACCTGGTGAACCTTCTCTGCACTCCCTCCAATGCCAATATATCCTTCCTCATATAAGGGGACTAATACTGCACACAGTATTCCAGCTGCGGCCTCACCAATGCCCTGCACAGGTGCATCAAGACATCCCTGCTTTTATATTCTATCCCCCTGGCAATATAGGCCAACATCCCATTTGCCTTCTTGATCACCTGTTGTACCTGCAGACTGGGCTTTTGCGTCTCATGCACAAGGACCCCCAGGTCCCTTTGCACGGTAGCATGTTTTAATTTGTTTCCATTGAGATAGTAATCCCATTTGTTATTATTTCCTCCAAAGTGTATAACCTCGCATTTATCAACGTTATACTCCATTTGCCATATCCTCGCCCACTCACTCAGCCTGTCCAAATCTCTCTGCAGATCTTCTCCGTCCTCCACACGATTCACTTTTCCACTTATCTTTGTGTCGTCTGCAAACTTCGTTACCCTACACTCCGTCCCCTCCTCCAGATCATCTATATAAATGGTAAATAGTTGCGGCCCGAGTACCGATCCCTGCGGCACGCCACTAGTTACCTTCCTCCAACCGGAAAAACACCCATTTATTCCGACTCTTTGCTTCCTGTCGGATAGCCAGTCCCCAATCCACTTTAACACACTACCCCCAACTCCGTGTGCCCTAATCTTCTTCAGCAGCCTTTTATGGGGCACCTTATCAAACGCCTTTTGGAAATCCAAAAACACCGCATCCACCGGTTCTCCTCCATCAACCACCCTAGTCACATTTTCATAAAAATCCAACATGTTCGTCAAGCACGACTTTCCCCTCATGAATCCATGCTGCGTCTGATTGATCGAACCATTTCTATCCAGACGCCCTGCTATCTCCTCTTTAATAATGGATTCCAGCATTTTCCCTACTACAGACGTTAAGCTGACCGGCCTATAGTTACCCGCCTTTTGTCTCCTTCCTTTTTTAAACAGCGGCGTAACATTAGCCGTTTTCCAATCAACCGGCACTACCCCAGAATGCAACGAGTTTTGATAAATAATCACTAATGCATCCACTATTACCTCTGACATTTCTTTCAATACCCTGGGATGCATTCCATCCGGACCCGGGGACTTGTCCACCTTCAGTCCCATTAGTCTACCCAGCACTGCCTCTCTGGTAACATTAATTGTATTAAGTATTTCTCCTGCTGCCAACCCTCTATCGTTAATATTTGGCAAACTATTTGTGTCCTCCACCATGAAGACCGACACAAAAAACTTATTTAAAGACTCAGCCATATCCTCATTTCCCACTATCAACTCCCCCCTCTCGTCCTCCAAGGGTCCAACATTCACTCTAGCCACTCTATTCCTTTTTATATATTTATAAAAACTTTTACTATCATTTTTTATATTAGTTGCTAGCCTAGCTTCATAGTCTATCCTTCCTTTCTTTATCGCTTTCTTAGTCTCTCTTTGTTGTTTCTTAAATTTTTCCCAATCACTTGTTTCTCCACTATTTTTGGCCACTCTGTACGCAGCTGTTTTTATTTTAATACTCTCCTTTATTTCCTTCGTTATCCACGGCTGGTTCTCCCTTTTCTTACAATCCTTGTTTTTTGCTGGAATATATTTTTGCTGAGAACTGAAAAGGATCTCCTTAAAAATCCTCCACTGTTCCTCAGCTATCCTACCTGCCAGCCTGCTCTCCCAGTCTACCTTAGCCAATTCATCCCTCATCCTATCATATTTCCCTCTGTTCAAACAGAGGACACTGGTTTGGGACCAAACTTTCTCCTCTTCCATCTGAATCAGAAATTCGACCATATTGTGGTCACTAGACCCAAGAGGGTCCTTCACAATAAGTTCCTTAATTCTACCTACCTCGTTACACAATACCAGATCCAAAATAGCTCGTTCCCTCGTCGGTTCCGTAACATGCTGTTCAAGGAAACTATCCCGACAGCATTCTAAGAACTCTTCCTCCATTCCACCCTTACCGACTTGAGTCTGCCAGTCAATGTGCATGTTGAAGTCCCCCATGATTATTGCCGTTCCGTTTTTACACGCATCCCTTATCTGCTTGTTTATAGCCCTCCCTACCTCAACATTATTATTTGGGGGCCTATATACCACACCTACTAGTGTCTTTCTCCCTCTACTATTCCTCATCTCTACCCATAATGATTCCACGTTTTGTTCCTCAGAGCCTATGTCATCCCTCAGTACTACCCTGATATTATCTCTTATTAATAGCGCGACCCCACCACCTTTTCCTTCCTGTCTATTCTTCCTAAACGCCTGATACCCCTGGATATTCATCTCCCAGTCCTGGTCACCTTTCAGCCACGTTTCTGTAATGGCCACTAGATCGTACCCACTTGTGCTGATTTGCACCATCAACTCATTTACCTTGTTCCGAATGCTTCGTGCATTCAGGCAAAGTGTCCTTATTCCAGCTTTCATCTGGACCCGCTTTGATGAGTCGCGAACACCCTCTCCCCTAACTCCCTTATCTAAATTACCGCCTTCATTCACTTGCACCCTCTCCTCTACCATTAATTTTGTAATTCCCCTTACCCCTGCATCCTCCCCCCCATCAATTAGTTCCTTGATCCTAGTCAACTCTTCTAGCTCCCCTCCCCCCAACCTATCAAGTTTAAATTCTCCCCAGTAGCCTTAGCCAACCTACCGGCCAGGATATTGGTCCCCTTGTGATTCAAGTTCCACCCGTTTTTTGTATACAGATCACCCCTGCCCCTAAAGAGGTCCCAACGGTCCAGGAACCTGAATCCTTGCCCCCTGCACCAGTCCCTCAGCCACACATTCATCTTCCACCTCACTCCATTCCTGCCCTCACCTTCCCGTGGCACAGGCAGTAATCCTGAGATTACTACCTTTGCTTTCCTCTTTCTCAGCTGTCTCCCTAATTCCCTGTACTCCCTTTTCATGACCCCTTCTCCCTTCCTACCCACATCAGCGGTACCAATATGTACCGCTACCTCAGGCTCCTCTCCCTCCCACCTCAGGATTTCCGGGACGCGACTAGCGACATCCTGGATCCCGGCCCCAGGGAGGCAGACCACCATGCGAGAATCCCGCCTACCTCCGCAGAAACGCCTGTCTGTCCCCTTCACCATCGAGTCCCCGATTAATACCGCCTTCCTCCTCTTTTCCTTAGCCCTCTGAGTTACAGGGCTGGACTCCACTGCGGAGACACGGCCACTGCTGCTTCCCCCAGGCGGGCTGTCCCCCCCAGCAGTACTCAAGCAGGAGTACTTGTTGTGCAGGGGCAAATCCACTGGGGTGCTCTCAACCACCCTAGCCTTACCCTTCCTGGCCGTCACCCACTTGGCCTCCTCCCGTGGCCCTGGTGTGACCACCTGATGATAGCTCTTGTCTATCACCTCCTCATTCTCCCTCATCAGCCTAAGATCCTCGAGCTGCAGTTCCAGCTCCCTAACACGGTCCCTCAGGAACCGCAGCTCGACACACCCCTCACAGATGTGGATGTCCGGGAGGCCAGATGCCTCCAGGACCTCCCACATCCTACACTGGGAACAACACACTGGTTTCACACTCATACTGGACACTTTATGTCAAGTTAGACAGTGAAAAGTTAATAAGAATGTAAGGAAACAAAAACTCACCCCTGCTCGTCCAAGCCCTGTGAGCCAAAGCCCTGACAGCTCACTCAACTTCCCACTCACTCTGCTGCCCGCTACGATGCTGCCCGCTGTATACTTTGGTGCACTTTTAAACCCTCCAAAAACTTCCCCAGGCCTCTCCTGGCCCTACTTCCGGTTTTGAAAAAAACCTCCGATTTTAAACCCAAAATTAACTGAAAAAATAAATAATTAATTAAAGTCAGAAAACCAACTCTCTTACCCTCAGCCTGCTCCTGGGAACATCGCGCTCATCTCGGCCGCGGTCCCGATCCCAGCCATTTTCGGGTCTTGGTAATGGGGGAACCGGCACGGAGGTGGGCACGGATCACACTACTCACCTCGTGCCCGACCTCACCAAGTTTTCACGCCCGAAAACAGGCACAACCTGATGGCAAAATTGAGCCCCTTGTGTGTCATTCTGGGAAAATTCACATATGTACCCTGTTGAACCCTAAAATAACTGGTGGCAGTTATCATGAGAGTGATTGGCATGGGGTTCCCTCCAAAATCATGTGGCTTAGGCCTTGTTGTAGGATTGAACATAAGTCAATAACTGCCTCCTAGGAAAGCATTAGCCATCTCTGACATTGCCTGTCCGATATCTGGAGGTAGTTGGTGCACATTCTGAACATGTGTTGATGCACCAATGTTCTTTATTGCTGAAAATGGCCTTAATTATGTTCCTCCTGACCCCCTCCTTCCCCCTCAGCTAGTGCCATCCTGATATCCTATATTGCTATGCAACTAAGGGCTTCCTGTGTCAAATCCTCTCCTTCACTGCAAGTTACAAAATGGTTGGGGCCCGAACCTTCATTCTCCAGGATGCTGCACCCTGTAAGGACCACAGAAGAGGCAATGGGTGACCCCTGGAAGACACAAAGAAAAGGACCAGGCAGTTTAAACTTCCAATGGGCAATTACCCTACACTGGGAACCATCCAATACTTCTATTTAAATTGGAGACTTTGGATGGTTCTGACTCTCTTAGCAGAACAGTTACCAGGAGAAGTTAGAAGGATTAGAACCACCTCTAACTCCTGGGTAACAATGATACTGATCCACCCACACCCCTCCCCCCCACCTATCCTAACCCCTCACTGGACCCCAACTACTCTGCCCCCACTTCCCGACTACCCTCTCAAACCCTTCTTAGGTTCTCTGGTCTCTTCATCAATTGCATAATGCTTGTTTACACAAGATAAGGAGGTTTCAGATACTTGCGGTTTCTGCTACTGATAAAGGCTCTGCATGATTGCAGTTTTACTGGGTTGCAGAGGAAAGCTTTGAATGAAAGATAAATTAAGTGTCATGGCATAGTATGGAGTTGGTGGAGGGGCAAAGCTTGGCATGGAAGATATGAAGGGCCATCGCTTGCCATGGAGGGCATGGCTAAGGCCTTCTGAGCTTATTTTCAAAGGTTCCCTCAGCCAAACAATGGTTTCGAACACCTCTGAGTTGCCATGAACTGCGAGTCCTTTAAAAACGGACCCAATTCCATAAAGATTGTGGACAGCCAGGACATCCCCTCAATGATCTGGCTAGGTCCGAAGAGCATGGTGCGGGCTCGCGACCTGAACCAATCTGCACCCTAATCTGCACAAGTGAAAATTGTTTGTGCCAGTAATGGTGTAGTGAATCTTCAATTGGGGTCCCAGCCACCATTACTAAAGTTCCGCAGAGTCTCCCAATGCATGAGAATCCAGCCCAGCATTTCAGGTCAAAATGACCTTTCATCAGAACCGGAGAAAGATAGAGGGGCGATTCTCCCCCCAAAAAATTCTAAGTGTTGAATTTGTGTAAAAGCTGGAGTAAATCCATCTGCTTTTTTTCAGCGGGATTTTCAAATTGAATCTCCCACACTCTGCATGTTGTAGGATGCCTCAGCGTGAATCACATTGAAAATCTGTTCTCGCTGGAGAGGCCGGCAGCATAGCGCTGAGCGGCCCACCGCGCATGTGCCGATCTGTTAGCACCAAAATCGGTGCATGTCTGCCAACCTCCCGATCATTGGCCAGCCCATGACCCCGCATCGTCAGCCATGTGACCCCCCCCCCCCCCCCCCCCCCCCCGCCCCTCCACCCCATGGCCAGTTGCTGGCCTCCAAAAATATCCGGGCCAGCCTTGACCCCCTCCTACAGCCCCGAAGACCCCACCCCCCCACAGTGCCGACCTCACCTGTAGTCCCAACACCCCCCCCTGCAGTCCCGACCCCACCCCTCCAGCAGGCTGCCCCCTCCACCCCAACACCAATGGCCAGCCCCGATCGCTGACCTCCTCCCTCTGTCACTCAGTTCAAAGTGCAGAGTGGCAGCGGGACCTCCACCCCCACAGATCACCCCAGAGGCCATGCTCCCATCAGGCCCTGCCCACATTAGGCCCCATTCCCTTAGAACTGCCCAGTGCACAATGGGGAGTGCCAAGGTGCCCCCTGGGCATTGGCACTTTGCCCCTTGGGCTGTGCTGGGAGCCCAGGCTGGAACTGCCAAGGTGGCAATGCCCTGGGGGCACCCCCGGACCCAACCCTCAGGGGCCATGATTACACCCCTTCACTCCAGTGGGGTTGGGCCACTAGCTATACTAAACCCCGTTGGAGTGAAACAGTCCTGGCGGGGGTGCAGAGGAGAGGCTAGCGGGCCTGGAGTCTTCAGTACCGGACCCAGTAATGGTATTCAAATATATTAAAACTCTAATTAGGAGGAATGGCAGATGGAGTTTAATTTAGACAAATGCGAGGTGATGCATTTTGGTAGATTGAACCAGGGCAGGACTTACTCAGTTAATGGTAGGGCATTGGGGAGAGTTACAGAACAAAGAGATCTAGGGGTACATGTTCATAGCTCCTTGAAAGTGGAGTCACAGGTGGACCGAGTGGTGAAGAAGGCATTTGGCATGCTTGGTTTCATCGGTCAGAACATTGAATACAGGAGTTGGGACGTCTTGTTGAAGTTGTACAAGACATTGGTAAGGCCACACTTGGAATACTGTGTGCAACTCTAGTCACCCTATTATAGAAAGGATATTATTAAACCAGAAAGAGTGCAGAAAAGATTTACTAGGATGCTACTGGGACTTGATGGATTGAGTTATAAGGAGAGGCTGGATAGACTGGGACTTTTTTCTCTGGAGCGTAGGAGGCTGAGGGGTGATCTTATAGAGGTCTATAAAATAATGAGGGGCATAGACAAGGTAGATAGTCAATGTCTTTTCCCAAAGGTAGGGGAGTCTAAAACTAGAGGGCATAGGTTTAAGGTGAGAGGGGAGAGATACAAAAGTGTCCAGAGGGGCAATTTTTTCACAGAGGGTGGTGAGTGTCTGGAACAAGCTGCCAGAGGTAGTAGTAGAGGCGGGTACAATTTTATCTTTTAAAAAGCATTTAGATAGTTACATGGGTACGATGGGTATAGATGGATATGGGCCAAATGCGGGCAATTAGGATTAGCTTAGGGGTTTTATAAAAAAAGAACGGCATGGACAAGTTGGGCCGAAGGGCCTGTTTCCATGCTGTAAACCTCTATGACTCTATAATTGAAATAAATTATGCCACTCTGCACGGAGCTGGCAGCACTGGAAATCCGGCTGCCGGAGGCACGCAGAGGCGGTGGCACCCAACTAGGAGAGTTTGAAAAGGCCTCCACTAGAGTCTCCCAGCCCGCTGCTTTTGTCGGAGAATTGCTCCCAGAAATATCAACGATTTTAATCCAGAGAAAGGGCCTGGAAGAACAAAAGGGAAGGTTTTTGAAACGGTGAAGAGTAGGAGAGATTAAATAACAAAAGATTGAGCCAGTGAGACTGGTAATGGACATGGAAGAGAAACAAAGATTGCGTCCAGGTGAGGTGTGAATGGTTGCATGGCAACCATCTGTATGTAACATAGAGAGATACAGATAGAAACAAGATAAGACCAATCCAACAAAATCAAACCTGGAACAAGATGGAGGCAGAGGTTATGATCTAAAGTTGCTGAACTTGATGTTGAGTCTAGAAGACTATAGAGTGTTGGGTAGAAGGAGCTGCAGCAATTTTGTTTTAATTTCAAATTTCCAACATTTGCAATATTTGCTTTTTTATTCTGCAAATGTTTCACCATTGTCTAACAAATGATGCTGGTAATTTTGATAGTTTTACAATCTTAATCATAGAATCCCGACAGCGAAGAAGCAGGTCATTTGGCCCATCAAGTCTGCACCAACTCTCCGACAGAGCATACCACCTCGGCCCTATCCCCGTACCCCACGTACTTACCCCACTAATCCCCCTAACCTACACATCTTTGGACATTAAGGGGCAATTTAGCATGGCCAAACCACTTAACCTGCACATCTTTGGACTGTGGGAGGAAACCGGAGCACCCGGAGGAAACCCACGCAGACATGGGAAGAATTTGCAAACTCCACACAGTCACCCAAGACCAGAATTGAACCTGGGTCCCTAGCGCTGTGAGGCAGCAGTGCTAACCACTGTGCTACCGTGCTATCCTCTTTCATTGATAATTGTATCATTTGTATCAAGGAGAGGGGCTGGTATAGTGGTAGTGTCACTGGACTAGTATTCCAGAGACCCAGGACAATGCTCTCGGGACCCGGGTTTGAATCTCACCACGGCAAATGCTGAATTCAATAAAAATCTGGAATTAAGAATCTACCGATGAACATGAAATCATTGTCGAGTGTGGCAAAAACCCATCTGGTTCACCACTGTCCTTTAGAGAAGGAAATCTGTTGTCCTTACCTGGTTTGGCCTACATGCGACAACCACAGCAATGTGGTTGACACTTAAATGCCCTCCAGAATGGGCAATCAATGCTGTCCACAGCCCATGAACAAATAAAAAAAATGTAACAGGAGGCTGGACCAAACCCTGGATTCATATGAGGGATGTATGTTATTCAGTGCAATGTAAACTTGTTACTGCATTAAAATACTGTAGTGTGATATGACACTAAAGCTCTGTGTTGTATCCAATTTGATTCAAACTATCTGGCTGATGTGAACATATCATTGTGTTCTTGTCACATCCAACAATGGTGCATGATTCATCTGAGATATTTCTGCAGAATATCATCTCATGTCTTGATAAACACTATTGATTGTTGTAGTAGACCGTAAAGTGGTGGCACAGAGATACTGAATGATGTTATCCACGAAAAATTGCGAACAAACTAATATTGTTTAGCTCTGTCCATTCTGATAACTCCAATTTACAACACTGTTGAGATTATTTGAGACAGTTAAGTCACGCACATTAAAAGCTTGTAAACCTTTCAAGTTGTAAACATGCGTTTATTGGAAATATCTTTCTGAAAAATGTCATGTTCATTGGTCATTCTTTTTTACCGATACAAATGATTACTGCTGGCGTGAACCCACAGTCTAACCAGAAACGTTCAAACCAGCTAGACCACAAAGCAAATGTGATTTTTTTTTATCATTAGGAGCATCCAAGATTCTTCCATCTGTATCAAAAGCATTTTTTGATATTGATTATCTGGAACAGAGTTTAATTATTAAACAGTTAAGAAAAAAGTAATTAATTCGTCCAATTGTCCAACACAGGATGCTGGACAGTGAGACGGGGAATGATTCCCACTGACTCAAACCCACATGACACTCATTCAACCCTGAGAAAACCCTTATATCTGCCTTGCACCTGTGTTATCAGCTTGGTGCTGTATAGTTCTATTCATCAAATTGGCATTGGTAGCCATCTTGTTCCTAACAACTCTGATAAAGTTGCTGTAATCAGTGGAACCATTGTTCTCTGGAATGCAGGCTCTGTCTCCTACCTCATCCCATCAAGCCCTGCTGTATCTTGCCCTCCGTGAGGGCAATTATACATTTTTAAATCATATTTCCCACTTTTCTGGTGGACATAATCCAGTAAACATTGTGGTGAACCATAGATGGTTACCACTATGGATACTTGTACATATGTTACTCTTGTTACTGTTGGGGTTAGGGTTGGGGTGTTCCACCTGTTAGCATTGTTCTGTGGTACACTCCGTTAGGCTCCGACTTCTTACAGGAGTATAAAGGTCACTGCTACTTCCTAGTAGCCCTTAGTCTGGGATAGTATTGTTAAGTAGTGTGCTCCAATCTTGTTGTGAATAAAAGCCTTTATTCCCGGGTACGTCCTAGCCTCCCGTGTGAATCAATCGCGCATCAAACATTAATACAAATCAGTCAATGATCATCGCTGTCATTAACTCCAGCCAATATCAATATACATCCTGATCTCATGGGATCTCATTTGTCATTAATAATGGATGTCACCTCCCTTCTGTTGTCCAGCAACACAGGATGCTGGACAGTGAGACGGGAGAATGATTCCCAGCGACTTTAACCCATGTGACACCTGTCTGTCCTGGAGAAAACCCTTATGTCTACCTTGCACCTGTGTTATCAGCTCAGCGCTGTATAGTTCTATTCATCAAATTGGCATTGGTAGCCATCTTGTTTCCAACAACTGCCGATAAAGTCGCTGTATTGATTGGAACCATTGTCCTCTGGAATGCAGGCTCTGTCTCCTACCTCATCCCATCAAGCCCTGCTGTATCTTGCCATTGACTGAAATTTCACAAAATATATTCTAAAAGCAAACCACATCCATTTTATAAATTCAAAATATATGTTTTAAATGAGAAATACTTGTTATTCATATAGAGTTGTCTTCTATAGCAACAGCCTTGTCAGCATTCTCTATAGTCTAAGATCACTTACTCTTAGGTCAGTATTGTGTTAGTGTTCTGAAACCCATGATTATGTGTTTTATTAGCCTATTCTAGTCCCCCCTACATCAGTCAGTGTCTGAGAAGGACAAGCCCTGTGTCTGCCCATTTCAGGATAGGAAGAAGCTGTTTGGGCTTTGAAATATAACCGTCTGACTGACACCTCTGGCCATGTGAATATGCTATGAGGCTGCCTCCGGAGGCAGACATCTTAAGATCGGTTCAATAAAGCCTGTCACAGAAACAGACACTGATGAAGACTGCTGCCCTAATAATTAAAACAGAGGCCATTCGCAAAGTGCTGATAGAAGTATTTTGACCTAATTGAATTGCAGAGCAGACTTGATGGCCTGAATGGCCTGCTCTGCTCCTGTGCCTTATGGACGCACACAATATCTTGACAATAATGAAACAAATGAAACCACTGATGGCTGCGCAATGAATGTCTCCAATAAATGTTCCTGGAATATTTTCTTTTCCTGGAGTATTCCTCCTGTCTCCATAAAAATACTCTAGTTTACAGCAGGAGCATATGCAATCCCCTCCAGGATCACCCTCTTACCTTACAACCCTTCCATTTCCTCCTTCGTCAGCCCAACTCCCCATTGGTTCTCTTAGATAACTTCATGAAAAAGCTGTACAATTTTCCACCCGCCCCAGCTGAAGCATTTAGATCTGGGCATCGAGTGTGAAGGGTCTTATCTGTTCAGGCCTAGTAATGGATTGATAACCAAAACGGAAGCCAATTTATAAACATCACTTATTCTACAGGCCAACTCAATTTCTACTATTTCTCTGAAATGCATCATGTTGTGTTTATGACTAATAACACTTTTCAAAATGAGAGCTGTTTGACATAGGTCAGTAAGTACTTCAAAATTTGTCGCTTACAGGTTTCCAGAACCGTTCTTAAAAGGAGGCATCAGAGACAAACAGGACTTTTTGAACTTTATTGTGTTTGGCAGTGGTTGCAAACCATCTCTTTCAGGTTGGCATGATATAACATGATATAATAGCTAAAATTGAGGTGGGGAATGGATTAGCTCAGTTAGCTAGGTGGCTAACATGTGGGTCATCGCAACATCATGATTCCTGTCCTGGCCGAGGTAGACTCAGGGCCTGCCTTCTTGGTCTACCTGTAGCCAAATATTGTGGCCATGGTTGGGTGAATAGCTGGCATGAACCTGCCTTTGGGTGGAGAACTCAAGAAGAGTAAAGGTAGCGGGACTGTTTTCTACTTTGTGCTGTACAAATTGGCACTAAATGCCTGATTTTGTCTCCTGCAGGTGAACATTCTTCAATCACAAAGAACAGGAAAATTGGTGAGGGTCTTTCACAAGATCTTCACTTTTCCTTTGCATTGCCTCAGGAATTCAGAGGTCCACCTTTGTGCCTGCACTAGCCATAGGTCCAATGATGGGCGGCACGGTGGCACAGTGGTTAGCACCGCTGCCTCACAGCTACAGGGACCTGGATTTGATTCCAGCATGGGTCACTGCCAGTGTGGAGTCTGCACGTTCTCCCCGTGTTTGTGTGGGTTTCCTCTGGGTGCTCCAGTTTTCTCCCACAGTCCACAGATGTGCTGGTTAGGTGCATTGGCCACACTAAATTGCCACTTAGTATCCCCGGATGTGTAGGTTAGAGGGATTAATGAGGTAAATATGTGGGGTTACAGAAATAGGGTCTAGGTGGGATTGTTGGCATGGCATAATCTATGAGCTGAATAGCTTCCTTCTGCACTGTAGGGGTTCGGTGATTCTATGATGTCATTGTCAGACTCTAAAGGGAAGTTGTCGTGCAGTCGAAAGGTGTGTCAACATTTTATTTGGTAAGAAAATGTCAATGTTTTGTTGCAGAGGTTCTTGGCCTGAATCAAGCCTGTGGCTCTGTTTTCTGATGCTGGGCTGTACCTGCACCAGGAGTAATCCCAGAACCACTTTAGTGACCTAGGACACCAAATTCAGCCATAATCCCAGCTGTTACACATTTTGTACACTTCAGGTGTGCTGCACTGGTCCAGCAGTGAGGCAGAGGGAACAGACAGGCCTGCAGAGCAAGGCCCTGATCTGACAACTTCCACAGATCTACACAAAGTAATCATGGAATCCTACAGTGCAGAAGCAGGTCATTCGGCCCATCGAGTCTACACCGACCACAATTCCACCCAGGCCCTACCCCCTCAACCTCATGCATTTATCCTAGCTAGTACCCTGACACTAAAGGACAATTTAGCACAGCCAATCTACCTGGCCCGTACATCTTTGGACTGTGAGAGAAAATCCACACAGACACAGGGAGAATGTACAAACTCCACACAGACAGTGACCCGAGGCGGGAATTGAACCCGGGTCCCTGGCGCTGTGAGGCAGCAATGCCATCCTGCTGCCCTCAAATCTCTCAGGTTCAGCAGCACCAGTCACTCTTGCAAGCAGATCTTGAGTTCCTAATGATTTGGAGTGCCCCTTTACTGTTCAATTCTTAGCAGTGGGACCCCGAGACCATACACTACCCTTATATGTTCACTGGATAACATGCGTTATCACACGTGTTCTCTTGTCTTTATTGAAGCAGACCAGTCATCATTCTAGTGTGTTTGGAAAAGAAAAAAACATATAAGTGAACAGAATACAACTTTCCAGTAAGAATCATCTCCTTCCTACCGCTCCTCATAACAAAGCAATAATAAGAAGTGCAATTTACATGCTTATTTCCAAGCTAATTAACTATCGCTAAGCTTACTGGAATTGTCTTTAGGCTACAAACAGTAATAGTTCACTGTACCGTTCCCAAGGCTGCATGTGTTCTTCTGACTTAATCACAGGGCTAGATTTCAACTCATTTAAAACCCGCCACTGACTCAGAGTTAAAATTCAGCCCAGTACACCCATGTTGGTGATAAGGATCTATCTCTGTTTTCACTTCCTTCATGGGATGTGAGCGGGTTCTTATCCCACTTCTGACATTACTCTTAAGGGCGGCATGGTGACACAGTGGTTAGCACTGCTGCCTCACAGCACCAGGGACCCAGGTTCAATTCTGGCCTTGGGTGACTGTGCGGAGTTTGCATGTTCTCCCCGTGTCTGCATGGGTTTCCTCCGGGTGCTCCAGTTTCCTCCCACTGTCCAAAGGTGTGTGGGTTGGATGGATTGGCCATGCTAATTTAAACCTAGTGTCAGGGGATTAGCAGGGTAATATGTGGGTTTATGGGAATAGGTCCTGGGTGGGATTGTTGTCAGTGCAGGCTCGATGGGCCAAATGGCCTCCTTCTGCACTGTAGGAATTCTATGATTCTATGATTCCTCACGCAATGTCCTTCACTGCCTCTCAAGAGGAAGATAGAGAAAATCAATTCTCTTATCCATCTCACAAATGTGAGCATGATGGGGAGGAATATGAGGAGGAGGACAAAGCTCTCACAATAGCTCTCCAGATGCTAGGGTCACAGAGATGCATAGCATATACAAGCCCAGCTTCAGTCACTTTAATCCAAGAGTGATGCACCTAACTGAACATCAAACCCTTGCCTTTCCTGATTGTGCACCCACCTCTGCCAGTCTCCATACAAAGCTACCTCACTACAATGTCCTCTCCCCACTCATAGATCAAAGGCAGTGGACTATTCTCACATGGGGTGGAAGGAGATAACTGACCTTGAGGATACTGGCTATGCACTGACACACAGATCAGTGAAGCTTTCATCTCTCTGCTGCGTGCCCAATTGTCCAGATCATGATTGCGCCAACAGGACATCGCTTCTCACATGTGCCAGTGTCCTCAGCCAATCTACTTAATACACCATTTGTGGGCAGCCAACAGATGCTGCTTGTTCAGCAATGTCACATTGCCTAGAGAATACAAATCACACCACACACCTTTTCACCCAATAATGACTGATCTCTAATGCACCCTCACATTGTTACTTACATTGGTGAAATGTCTCTCAGTCCCTCCATTTAGCACCATTTGTCAAACATAAAGAATGGCAGTGCAATCTGCTGCTTGAAGGAGGGCGTCACAACCAATGCACATAATGCACACAATAGTCAAGCAAACAAAATATATTGTGCTCGCTATATCGATGTGCATTACATAACAGTGTATCATCACCCAAGTCTCCATTGTGTCCTCAATACTACCTTAAGTTTTCTTTTACGATGGCTATTGCCAACGTATGACCCCAACATCAACAGTTGATGAGGAGGCAGGCTGCTGAGAGTGATGCCCTATTGAGATATTAAAACGAAGTTGCACAGTGGCACAGTGGTTAGCACTGCTGCCTCGCAGCGCCAGGGACCTGGGTTCAATTCCCGCCTTGGGTCACTGTCTGTGTGGAGACTGCACGTTCTCCCCGTGTCTGCGTGGGTTTCCTCCGGTTTCCTCCGAAGATGTGTGGGTTCGGTGGCTTGGCCATGCTAAATTTCCCCTTAGTGTCCAAGAATGCGTAGATTGGGTGGATTTGTTATGGTAAATGTGTGGGATTTTCAGGGATAGGAACATGGGTGTGGGTATGATGCTCCTCCAGTGAGTCTGGATGGGCCTAATGGCCTCATTCTGCGCTATTGGGATTCTTTGGTGCTATTCTATGGTGGTTCTATTGTGTTTGATGACCTTGGTGGATATTCTCTGGTGGTCAGAGACCTTGAGATCCTTAACCCCGGGGAACTAATGGACAGATGCAGAGCTATCCTTTTGGCCTTGCCTACTGGAGGCTCTGGGGTCACCAACAGAAGGGGCATGGAGTGACCCCTCACCATGGAAATGCCCTAAGAGGACCACCACCCCCCCACCTCCCCCCCCCCCCCCCGCCCCCCCCGCCCCTCCTAGGTGGCTGGCCAGCACTTCTACTCTCTATTGGTGGCACCTCCCTTTACCCCTGAGAAGGGGCTTCTGGAGTGAGGTCTATGTGCCTGTTTCTCCTCTTGCTAGCTACTGCTGCAGTGAGCCTTTGGCCAGAGCAAAGAGCGAAGGTCCTTGTTCATATGGCTCATTTGATAGACCTAGTTCTCCATGGCAATTGCCAACCACTTCATGGAGGAAGCCAGTTGAACAATTGAAAACTACAATGACTAACATACCAGACAAGAGAATATCGATGGACATTATCAGCATGGACTCCAGAGGCTAGTTGATATTGATCTAATAAGCTAAAGTTGAAAGCTATAGAATTAAAGACAATTTATTGACTTAGTCAGGAAATTGATTCAGTAGCTGGAGACAGAGAGCAGGAATAATGGGGAGTTACTCCAATAGGAAGGACTAATGGTGTCCAAAAGGATCAGTGTTGGGGCCTCAGCTATTTACTGTATTTATTAACAACTTAGCTGATGGGGTTGAAAGTCCCATGTCCAAGTCTGCTGATTACACATAGATAGGCAGCACTGTAAACAATAGAGATGGAAGCCTAAAGCAACAAAGAGGTATTGATATAAATGAATGAGCAAAATTATGACAAATGGATTTTAATATGGGTAAATATGAAGTAATCCACATTAGACCTAAAATAGGTGGAACAGCGTACCTTCTAACTGGTCAATAGCAATAGAGAGGTCCAAAGAGATTTGGGAATTAAGGTCCAAAGACAAATAAAATGTCATGAACAAGATTTTTAAAAAACAGCAAAGAGAATGCTTGGCCAGAATCTTACAGCTGTTCACGCTGATGGGAATTTCCCATCCTGCTGCAGTGAATGGAGATTTAGATGGGCACCAAATTCTCCGACCTCGCTGCAATGGGTTCATGGCATGAACGGCAGGTAAGATTGCGCCCTGTACCTTTAAATGGAGAAGTTCAGGGTACTGGGGGTGGTGGTGGTGGTGGGGGTGGGGGGGGGCAAGGGGGGTGGTGGTGGTGGGGGGGGGGGGGCAAGGGAGGTGTGTGTGGATGGGGGAGTTCAGGATACAGGGGTCGGGGGAGGGGTATAGCTATAGTTATATGAAGCATTTGGTAGACTGCACTTGTGAGCAGTTCCAGACACCACATTTTAAGAAAGATGTAATTGCTTTGGAAGGAGTGCAGTATAGATTGACCAGAATGATACCAAAACTCCAAGGGTCATCACCAGGAGAGGTTACATAAACTAGGATTGGATTTCCTGAAATTTAGAAGATTAAGAGCCGACTTGCTCAAAGTTTTCAAGATACTAAAGGGAACAGATAGGGTAGATCCAGTGAATGGTCTGGGACTAGGAGCATAGTATAAGAGTATAAAGAAGTATAAAGGCAAACCTATTCAGGATTTATATCAGGAACATTTTCTACATGCAAAGGATGGTAGAAATTTGGAACTATCTTCCAGATGAATTAAGTTGGAGGTTTTTGTTAATCAAAGGTATTAAAGGATATGGAAAAAAATGGGTATATGGAATTAGATCACAGATAAGTCATGAATGGCTTGCTGAATGTCAGAACCAGTTCAAGTGGTCAAATAGCCCAGTTCTGTTTCTATATTTCTATGATTATTCATGGCAGAAACATTGAACTTCAGTGTTAAACAAATACTGCTGTGTACTTATAACTGATGCTGTCTATTCTACATTGATGCCTTCCAATATTATCCAGGATTGGAAAAGGCATATTTTCATATTAATTCCCATGGAATCACTTGAATCCCATGGCAGACCCCAGCTAAGCAAGAATCTACTCAACCATCACATTGAGTTAAGACTACAGGACAATAAGAAATAGGAACAGGAGTAGGCCATTCAGCCCCTCAATCCTGCTCCGCCATTCAATAGGATCATGGCAGAGCCAACATTCCTCATGTCCACTTTCCTGCCCTTTCCCCGTAACCCTTGATTCCCTCACTGATCAAAAATCTATCTATCTCAGCCTTAAATTTACACAAGGACCCTGCCCCCACAGCTCTCTGTGGCAAGGAGTTCCAAAGACTCTCAACCCTCTGGGGGAAGAAATTCCTCCTCATCTCAGTCTTAAATTGGCACCTGTTTATTCTGAGACTATGGGCTGGATTTTCCGGCCACATTCGGCACAAAACTGGAAAATCCCACCCGAGGTCAATGGGCCTTTGCATGCCTCCACCCGCCCCCCCCACCCCTCTCATGCACCCCCCCCCCTCCACCCCACTCCACCATTACAATTCCCATGGCGGGCGGGACAGGAAAGTTCCGCACCCTGTGTTGAGGTGGGGGAAGGAAAAACAATGCTAAATTTTAAACTTGTCCATTCGTCCCATCGAGTGTGCACCGACCACAATCCCACCAAGGCCCTATCCCCATAACCCCATTAATTTATCCTAGCTAATTCCCCTGACACTAAGGGGCAATTTAACATGGCCAACCAATTCACCTGTCCCGCACATTTTTGGAGTGTGGAAGGAAACCGGAGCGCACAAAGGAAACCCACGTAGACACAGGGAGAATGTGCAAACTCCACACAGACAGTGACCCAAGTGGGAATCGGACCCAGGTCCCTGGCGCTGTGAGGTAGCAATGCTAACCCTACACCACCCTACAAGGAACAAGGTACAATTAACAAAAAAAAGATACAGGTGGGATAAGTTACTGTGAATTTCTCCTTTCTTAGAGTTGGCAGTGCAGAAATTCACTTGCAAAGCAGCTATCTTTTGGCAGACAGGAATGAGGAACTAAGAGTTCAACATCTGCTTTGTTGTTAAGGTTCAAACAAATCAACATGCATGTCCAATGGCTGGAAAAGACATTGTATTCTTCTCAAATACTAATAGCTTTTCCTATTGCAACACTATAGACCCACTTAGGAAAACTAGGCCTGTATGTAGGTGGTGTAATAGACAATCTTTAAAGGGATTGTTGCAGGTTATGTACCTAGAAGGTAAGTTGCGGAGTTAGGAGGAGAAGGGGTGTTCCTTCCGACTTCACCGGACTACTGCTGCCTAATCACCCTCTGTCCTATCTTGGAACCATTCATTGAATCAAATTCCTACAGTGTGGAAGAAAGCTATTCAGCCCATTGCGTCAGTGCCAACTCTCTGACAGAATATCTGACCGAGGCCGTCTCCCCCATCCCATCCCTGTAACCCCCCCACATTTACCATGATTCACTTAATCTAACTCACACATCTTGGGGTTCTCAGGGGCAATTTATGGCAACTAGGGAGGCATGGTAGCATGGTGGTTAGCACTGCTGCCTCACAACGCCAGGGAGCTTCCGACCTCGATTGGCTGTGTGGAGTTTGCACGTTCTCCCTGTGTCTGCGTGGGTTTCCTCCAGGTGCTCCGCTTTCCTCCCACACTTCAAAGATGGGCTGATTAGGTGGATTGGCCATGCTAAGTTATCCCATAGTGTCAGGGGGCTAGCAGGGAACATGTATGGGGTTATGGAGATAGGGGCTGGGGTGGGATTGTTGTCGGCGCAGGCTCGATGGGCCGAATGGCCTTCATCTGCACTATAGGGATTCTATGATTCTAATTTAGTTTGACCAATCCATCTAACCCACACATTTTTGGACTGTGAGAGGAAACCGAAGCACCTGGAGGAAACCCATGCAAATGTGCAAACTCCACACAGTCACCCAAGGCCAGAATTGAACCTGGGTCTCTGGCACTGTGAGGCAGCAGTGCTAATCACTGTACCACCGTGTCGCCCATTCCTTGCTATAACGGTCACCACACCTCCACATTTTTCTCCCTCACATGTGGGCCATTGTGATCCTATAGCTCAGTTCAATCTTTGATCACATGTCAATGACCAACCCATGGCCCGAAGGAAATAAGACTAAAGACCTCACTCAAGTTGCCTTGGGCCTATTCATATTCAGTTATCATTTCCTGCCTCCTATCCCTCCTCCGCACTACATGTTCAATAAATGGGCATGGAGGAATTTCTACACCATTGACTTTAACATTAATAAATAAATATTTTCTCCTTGGGAATGAGTCAGTATTGGCAGTTTGATTGAGAGTGTTCCATCAAATCCTTTCATTAAACTACTTAATCTTGGCCCAATTTTGTACTGTAGTTAATGAGGAAATTACTTATTGCTATTAAATCACAGTTCAAAGATTTTTTTAATTATAAAAGTTGAGTTTATCACTTGGAAGATTCTTTTTAGAAATTTGATGAGTTATTTGTACTTAGAGCAAAATATCTGACAAAGATAGAAACCCTATAATGCAGAAGGGGGCCATTCGGCCCATCGAGTCTGCACTGACAACAATCCCACCCCAAGCCCTAAATCCACAACCCCACACATTTACCCCGCTAATCCCTCTAATTGACACATCCCAGGACTCTAAGGGGCAATTTAACATGGCCAATGCACCTAACCAGCACATATTTCAGACTGTGGGAGGAAACTGGAACACCCGGAGGAAACTCACGCAGACACAGGGCGAATGTGCAAACTCCACACAGACAGTGACCCAAGCTGGGAATCAAACCTGGATCCCTGGAGCTGTGGGGCAGCAGTGCTAACCACTGTGCCACCGTGCCGCCTGTAAAGTTTAGTAATTGATCCCTCTCTGCTAGTCCCTAACTTGTTAAGATCATGTCATGTGCTGCAGATTATTTGATTTGATTTATTATTGTCATATGTATCAGTAGTTTGATTGTACCCAAATTAAATTTAGTAAACCCAGTTTTTCAAAGACTGTGGTTGAATTAAACACCTTGTACAAAACAGTTCTTCAGCCACTTAACCCAATTTTTGGACCATGTACAGAAATCAATCCTCTCTCTCCAGTAAAGATTACATCTTCTTACTCTTTGTATGTTATATATTTCTTCCCATATGCATCAGCAGCAGTATTTAGATAGGCTTACCTGGGCAAATATATTCTTGAATGATTCAAAGCCTTAGCTTAAGGAATCCATTATTCGAAAGCTTTGTGCTCTTGACTTTCTTTAAATGTTGTAGGCCATTGCAAGCACTGCGGTAGATTATTTGGAGTCAAATTTGATGTAGCAATGAGCTTTTGAACATATGCCCACACCATCATTAAGAATGCTGACTTCCATCTCCCTAACATTGCACGACTCTACCCCTGCCTCAACCATCTACTGCTGGAACCCTCATTCATACCGTTGTTACTTACAGACGCGATTACACCAATCCTCTCCTGGTCAGACTCCCATCTTGCACCGTTCACAAGCTTTAGCTCATTGAGAATTCTGCCACCAATATCCTCACTTGAATCAAAATGTTTCAGGCTTTGATGTCAGCCTTTTAATTGATCACAACTTTACCCTTCAAGTAACCAGACCAAGTCACAGAGTTCTCTTGAACAGCTGCTTTAATCAAGCTACAGCTTGGTCCCTGGACAATCACAGGCAGCGCCAGTAACTAGCCAGAGCCCAGAACTCAGGAACACAAGGCAATTATAGTTTCAAATTCGATTACAGGTAGTTAGCATATACCGATCGTGGTATAGGAGTTATCTCTACCCACTCAGAGTTATTGATTAAGGTTACATCATCCAGATATTAAAACCAATCACAATCACATGACGCTTGCTTAATGATAATATCCAATTGGCGTGAGGTTTTTAATTGCATTAATTAATTGGGTATTGCTTCAGCTATCTTTAAACATTCCAGCTGTGTCTGAATGTTAGAACACAAATCAACCCAACATCTGCCTTAATGGCCTTTCCCCAGTTTTTTTCCACCCTGTTTATCTAAACAGACTGTCTTTGTGAAGAAGATTGTTAGCTATGTGCAGGATATATATATATAATATATATATATTATTTTGTTTTTAACCGTTTCACTGGCCATAGTTACTTAATATGATATGGCTACTATTGTCTTCCATAGTTATTAGTATGGGTATTAGTCCCCATCAGAACGATGTTTCCCTGTCACCCCTGTGTTCGCTGCCCTATATCGACTCCCAATTAAGCAAAATGATCAATCTAGTTTTCAAAACCATCTATGGCCTCGCCTCTCCCGATCACTGTAAACTCCTCTAGCCCTCCAGTCCTCCAGGTTATCAAATCTCCTTCAAATCTGGCTGCTGTACACATTGCTGCGTTTAATTGCCATGCTATCGATGGTTGTGTCCAGACCTGCCAAGGGTGAAAGCTCTAGTAGATCATCACTAAAGCTCTGCCTTTCTGTCTCTTTCCTTTAAGATGCAGCTTGTAATGCCCTAACTATGTTAGGGGTTGTGGGTTTTAAACAAAGCTAAAAAAATGTGATTTGCACACATTGATTCAAAATAACAGCAACAGGTTTATAGAGTCATAGAGGTTTACAGCATGGAAACAGGCCCTTCGGCCCAACTTGTCCATGCCGCCCTTTTTTTTAAACCCCTAAGCTAGCCCCAATTGCCCACATTTGGCCCATATCCCTCTATACCCATCTTCCCTATGTAACTGTCTAAATGTGTTTTAAAAGACAAAATTGTACCTGCCTGTACTATTACCTCTGGCAGCTTGTTCCAGACACTCGCCACCCTCTGTGTGAAAACATTGCCCCTCTGGACCCTTTTGTATTTCTCTCCTCTCACCTTAAACCTATGTCCTCTAGTTTTAGACTCCCCTACCTTTGGGAAAAGATATTGACTATCTAGCTGATCTATGCCCCTCATTATTTTATAGACCTCTATAAGATCACCCCTCAGTCTCCTACGCTCCAGAGATAAAAGTCCCAGTCTATCCAACCTCTCCTTATAACTCAAAACATCAAGTCCAGCTGGCATCCTAGTAAATCTCTTCTGCACTCTTTCTAGTTTAATAATATCCTTTCTATAATAGGGTGACCAGAACTGTATACAGTATTCCAAGTGTGGCCTTACCCAATGTCTTGTACAACTTCAACAAGACGCCCCAACACCTGTATTCAATGTTCTGACCAATAAAAGCAAGTATGCTGAATGCCTTCTTCACCACTCTGTCCACTTGTGACTCCACTTTCAAGAAGCTATGAACCTGTACCCCCAGATCTCTTTGTTCTGTAACTCTCCCCAACGCCCTACCATTAACTGAGTAGGTCCTGGCCTGGTTCAATTTACCAAAGTGCAACATCTCACATTTATCTAAATTAAACTCCATCTGCCATTCATCAGCCCACTGGCCCAATTGATCAAGATCCCGTTGCAATCCTAGATAACCTTCTTCACTGTCCACTATGCCACCAATCTTGGTGTCATCTGCAAACTTACTAACCATGCCTCCTATATTCTCACTCAAATCATTAATATAAATGACAAATAACAGTGGACCCAACACTGATCCCTGAGGCACACCGCTGGTCACAGGTCTCCAGTTTGAAAAACAACCCTCTACAACCACCCTCTGGCTTCTGTCATCAAGTGGTGTTGGTGTTAACCTGGTGTTGTTAAAACTCTTACTGTGTTCTATCATCAAGCCAGTTTTGTATCCATTTAGCTACCTCACCCTGGATCCTGTGAGATTTAACCTTATGCAACAACCTACCATGCAGTACCTTGTCAAAGGCCTTGCTAAACCCCATGTAGACAACATGAACTGCACTGCCCTCATCGACCTTCTTGGTTACCCCTTCAAAAAACTCAATCAAATTTGTGAGACATGATTTTCCACTCACAAAGCCATGCTGACTGTCCCTAATCAGTCCTTGCATCGCTAAAAGACTGTAGATCCTATCTCTCAAAATACCTTCCAACAACTTACCCACTACAGCTGTGAGGCTCACCGGCCTGTAGTTCCCAGGCTTTTCCCTGCAGCCCTTTTTAAACAGGGGCACAACATTTGCCACCCTCCAATCTTCAGGCACCTCACCTGTGACTATCGATGATTCAGATATTTCTGCCAGGGGACCCACAATTTCCTCTCTAGCCTCCCACAATGTCCTGGGATACTACGCTTCATTAGGTCCCGGGGATTTATCTATCTTGATGCGCTTTAAGACTTCCAGCACCACCTCCTCTGTAATATGTACACTCCTTAAGACATCACTATTTATTTCCCCAAGTTCCCTAACATCCATGCTTTTCTCAACAGTAAATACTGATGAGAAATATTCATTTAGGATCTCACTCATCTTTTTGTGGATCTGCACATAGATGACCTTGTTGATCCTTAAGAAGCCCTACTCTCTCCCTAGTTACCCTTTTGCCCTTTATGTATTTGTAGAAGCTCTTTGGATTCTCCTTTGCCTTATCTGCCAAAACAATCTCGTGTTCCCTTTTTGCCCTCCTAATTTCTCTCTTAACTCTACTCCTACACCCTTTATACTCTTCAAGGGATTCACTTGATCCCAGCTGCCTATGCACGTCATGTGCCTCTTTCTTCTTCTTGACCAGGGCCTCAATATTCCGAGTCATCCAGGGTTCCCTATTTCTACCAGCCTTGCCCTTCACTCTAAGAGGAATGTGCTTACCCTGAACACTGGTTAACACACTTTTGAAAGCCTTCCATTTACCAGACATCCCTTTACCTTCCCACAGACTCCCTCAATTAACTTTTGACAGTTCCTGCCTGATACCATCAAAATCGGCCTTGCCCCAATTTAGAATTTTAACTTTTGGGCCAGACCTATCATTTTTCATCGCTATCTTAAAACCAATAGAATTATGGTCACTGGTCCCAAAATGATCCTTCACTAACACTTCTGTCACCTGCCCTTCCTTATTTCCCAAGAGGAGGTCAAGTTTTGCCCCTCTCCAGTCGGGCCATCCACATGCTGAATGAGAAATTCCTCCTGAATACACTGAACAAATTTTTCTCCATCCAACCTCTAATACTATGGCTGTCCCAGTCAATGTTGGGAAAGTTAAAATCCCCTACTATTACCACCCTATTTTTCTTGGAGCTCTCTGTAATCTCCTTACATATTTGCTCCTCAATTTGCCAATGACTATTTGGGGGCCTATAGTACAACCCTATCAAAGTGATTTCCCCCTTCTTATTTCTCAGTTCTATCCATATAGACTCAGTGGTCGAACCCTCGGATATATCCCCTCTTATTACTGCCGTGATGTTTTCTCTAATCAAAAGTGCAACTCTCCCTTCTCTCTTACCTCCTGTTCTATCTTTCCTAAAGCATCTGTACCCTGGAACATTGAGCTGCCTTAGCCATGTTCCAGTAATTGGTATAATATCCCAGTCCCACGTACCCATCCATGCCCTGAGTTCATCTGCCTTGCCCATCAGGTCTCTTGCATTGAAATAAATGCAGTTTAATCTGGACTTCCCTTGCTCTCTGCTCTGCTTTTGCCTGATTTGTCTGGTACTAGGATTACTGACACTGCCTTGCTACTTAATATGCTCTCTTTAACTCCTGTGTTGTCCTCAACCTTCTTTTCTGTCTCCCGACTGCTTTGGGTCCCACCCCCTGCCAAACTAGTTTAAACTGTTCAAACTGTTAGGAACTGGGCGGCATGGTAGCACAGTAGTTCGCACTGCTGCCTCACAGCGCCAGGGACCTGGGTTCAATTCCGGCCTTGAGTCACTGTATTGAGTTTGCACATCCTCCCCGTGTCTGCGTGGGTTTCCTCCGGGTGCTCCTGATTCCTCCCACAGTCTGAAAGACCATAAGACCATAAGACCATAAGACATAGGAGCGGAAGTAAGGCCATTCGGCCCATCGAGTCCACTCCACCATTCAATCATGGTTGATTTCAACTCCATTTACCCGCTCTCTCCCCATAGCCCTTTATTCCTCGAGAAATCAAGAATTTATCAATTTCTGTCTTGAAGACGCTCAACGTCTCGGCCTCCACAGCCCTCTGTGGCAATGAATTCCACAGACCCACCACTCTCTGGCTGAAGAAATTTCTCCTCATCTCTGTTCTAAAGTGACTCCCTTTTATTCTAAGGCTGTGCCCCCGCGTCCTAGTCTCCCCTGTTAATGGAAACAACTTCCCTACGTCCATCCTATCTAAGCCGTTCATTATATTGTAAGTTTCTATCAGATCTCCCCTCAACCTCCTAAACTCCAATGAATATAATCCCACGATCCTCAGACGTTCATCGTATGTCAGGCCTACCATTCCTGGGATCATCCGTGTGAATCTCCGCTGGACCCGCTCCAGTGCCAGTATGTCCTTCCTGAGGTGTGGGGCCCAAAATTGCTCACAGTACTCCAAATGGGGCCTAACCAGTGCTTTATAAAGCCTCAGAAGTACATCCCTGCTTTTGTATTCCAAGCCTCTTGAGATAAATGACAACATTACATTTGCTTTCTTAATTACGGACTCAACCTGCAAGTTTACCTTTAGAGAATCCTGGACTAGGACTCCCAAGTCCCTTTGCACTTTAGCATTATGAATTTTGTCACCGTTTAGAAAATAGTCCATGCCTCTATTCTTTTTTCCAAAGTGTACGACCTCGCACTTGCCCACGTTGAATTTCATCAGCCACTTCTTGGACCACTCTCCTAAACTGTCTAAATCTTTCTGCAGCCTCCCCACCTCCTCAATACTACCTGCCCCTCCACCTATCTTTGTATCATCGGCAAACTTGGCCAGAATGCTCCCAGTCCCGTCATCTAGATCGTTAATATATAAAGAGAACAGCTGTGGCCCCAACACTGAACCCTGCGGGACACCACTTGTCACCGGTTGCCATTCTGAGAAAGAACCTTTTATCCCAACTCTCTGCCTTCTGTCTGACAGCCAATCGTCAATCCATGTTAGTACCTTGCCTCGAATACCATGGGCCCTTATTTTACTCAGCAGTCTCCCGTGAGGCACCTTGTCAAAGGCCTTTTGGAAGTCAAGATAGATAACATCCATTGGCTCTCCTTGGTCTAACCTATTTGTTATCTCTTCAAAGAACTCTAACAGGTTTGTCAGGCACGACCTCCCCTTACTAAATCCATGCTGACTTGTCTTAATCCGACCCTGCACTTCCAAGAATTTAGAAATCTCATCCTTAACGATGGATTCTAGAATTTTGCCAACAACTGAGGTTAGGCTAATTGGCCTATAATTTTCCATCTTGCTGGTTAGGTGCGTTGGCCACGCTAAATTCTCCCTTAGTGTACCCGGAGTGTTGTAACTAGGGGATTTTCACAGTAACTTCATTGCAGTGTTAATGTAAGCCTACTTGTGACACTAATAAATAAACTTTTTGTTACTTGTACAGAGTAGAAAATGACATCACCATCAAATCATGTGATCAGCTTTTAAAGCAACCATGCAACCACTTAAATATATAACACAGCTTAAATCTATCTCTTTGACTAAGCTTTTGGTTATCTGACGTAATGTCCCCTGAGCTGGCTCACTATCAAATTTTATTTACTAAAGCTCTTGCAAAGTATCTTGGGATGTTTTGCTACATTATAAGTGCGAGGTGATTCATTTTGGTAGGACAAATTTGAATGCGGATTACAGGGTCAACGGCAGGGTTCTGAGGAATGTGGAGGAACAGAGAGATCTTGGGGTTCATATCCACAGATCTCTGAAGGTTGCCACTCAAGTGGATAGAGCCATGAAGAAGGCCTATAGAGTGTTAGCGTTTATTAACGGGGGGTTTGAGTTTAAGAGCCGTGGGGTTATGCTGCAACTGTACAGGACCTTGGTGAGACCACACTTGGAATATTGTGTGCAGTTCTGGTCACCTCACTATAAGAAGGATGTGGAAGCATTGGAGAGAGTGCGGAGGAAATTTACCAGGATGCTGCCTGGTTTGGAGGGTAGGTCTTATGAGGAAAGGTTGAGGGAGCTACGGCTTTTCTCTTTAGAGCGGAGGAGGATGAGAGGCGACTTAATAGAGGTTTATAAGATGATGAGGGGGTTGATAGAGTGGACGTTCAGAGACTATTTCCTCGGGTGGATGGAGCTATTACAAGGGAGCATAATTATAAGGTTCATGGTGGGAGATATAGGAAGGATGTCCGAGGTAGGTTCTTTACTCAGAGAGTGGTTGGGGTGTGGAATGGACTGCCTGCTGTGATAGTGGAGTTGGACACTTTAGGAACTTTCAAGCGGTTATTGGATAGGCACATGGAGCACACCAGAATGATAGGGAGTGGGTTAGCTTGATCTTCGTTTCGGATTAAGCTCGGCACAACATCGAGGGCCGAAGGGCCTGTACTGTGCTGTGCTGTTCTATGTCTATGTCTATTAAATACATCATTTAAATGCAAGTTCTTATTGTTGGTATTGTTATGGCATGAGATTGTGTAGCATCATGGAGCTCAGGGGATGTAAACATAGTATCATTTTCATTGACATTCTCAAGGTTTTCAAGCTGATTCCTTATGTTGTCAAAATGAAGGTATTTGAAGTTTTGGAAGTATGTGGTGGAATTTTCTTTGGGACATGCAGATGCTGACTAAGTAAGCATATCACTCTCAGAAAAGGAGTGAGTTAAGATTCTATTCAATCTTTTCAAATGTGAGGAGAAATTTCTTCACCTAGAGAGTGGTGAGCCTGTGGAATCCGTTACCACAGAAAGTTGTTGAGGCCAAAACTTTGAATGTTTTCAAGAAGCTGTTAGATATTGCACTTGAGGCAAAGGGGATCAAAGGATATGGGGGAAAGGTGTGATTAGGCTATTGAGTTGGATGATCAGCCATGATCACAATGAATGGCTCGAAGGGTCAAATGGCCTCCTCTGGCTCCTATTTTCTATGTTGGATTGTGGATGTGGATATATGTGTAGTGATGCTTGGATAGTGATGTCTTCCTTAATTGTAGAAACTATTAATAATCTAATGCTTACAGTATTATAGTATAAGTGAGTATAAACTATTGCTTGGCTCCTGGCGGTTGGGTGAGGTCATGTAATGGTATGGCCTTGTTCTGCAGACAACTGCCTAAGATAAGCTGAATGCAGCTGCGATCACTTGTTATCACACAAGTGTTCTGTGTTGCAGCATACGTGCACAGAATGTGACTGGCCAGTGAAGGTCAGCACGAGGAGTGCACAAAATAATATTATCCTCTGATTGGTAACAAGTATATTGGGGCTATAGCTGGTAGGCTATCGGGTCACTTGCATGTGTTAGAAAAAAAGTATTTGTATTGTACCAAAACAAAGTGTGTTCAGTCTCCCCTGAGGACTGCAGGCTTTGTTAACCTGCATCATTAAGGAAGACTGACCCGACGTCGTAACATAATGAAATAAAGAGGTTGATTAAACACCTGGAGTTGAATCGATTTGTTGTCGAACCAAGCCTGATAGAATGTCATTTGAGATTATCAGGATGACTGTGTAAAGAATGATTTTCATCTGTCTGCTTGAGGAATTTCTGGAAACAAGTGTATTGCTTTGTGGAAAGATGATTTTTATGTTGCTAGTTAATTTGTTTGTGAGTTTACTGTATTCCATTTGCCGTTTTGAACAATAAGTATGATGATAAGGCATGAGGTGGCCTGCAATCTTCCGCATGTCTCCAGAAGGAATCTTGGTGGTATTGTTCAGAGGATACAAAGGTGTCTGCTTCAACTGTTCATTCATATTAATATCAGAGCACTCTGAAAATGCCAATTATAATTCAAGACAACTTTGGGAGGGAGGAAAGGCATGCTTGCCGTCAGCGATGGCATTATTAGTCACCAAAATAGTTTAAACTTCTGCCAAATCAGATGATCCCTTAACTGAATAAAAGCAAACTACTGCAGATGCTGGAATCTGAAACCAAAAATGAAAATGCTGGAAAATGTCAGCAGTTCTGGCAGCATCTGTGAGGAGAGAAAAAAGAGCTGACGTTTCGAGTCCAGACGTCCCTTTGCCAAAGCTGACAAAGGGTCATCTGGACTGGAAGTATCAGCTCTTTTTTCTCTCCTTACAGTTGCTGCCAGACCTGCTGAGATTTTCCAGCATTTTCTCTTTTGATCCCGAAACTGTTCTCCTTCTTGATTTTGAGTTCTTAGACAAGAAATGCAAAGCTTTCTTTGAGGACTTGAGATCAAGGTCTAAGGTTAGACATGGCATTATGAAAAAAGGGAAATGGTCGCAGAGAAGGAAGGCCTGCACTGCTCTGTTACTTACCGGGCTGAATGAGGAACAACCTCATGGCAGATATGTCCATTTGCTGGCTTCCGTTGCATGAGGATTGGGATTAAGCTACTGGAGACGACTAAGCTTGCATTGATGCATTAGGCTTGGACAAATATAACGCCAATATGGCATGTTTTGAACAATCCTATTCAGCTCCATTATTCCGGAGGCAGACCTCTCCCAAATAACTGAAGCATATGTTAGGTGTTGGGATCACTGCCTCTCGAGGTGCTAAGTGAGGCTAGATATGTGAACATGTATGCATTGGTCAAAAGTGTTCACCCTGCTTGTGTTGCAGAGTCAAACAACAGACCCAAATCTCTAATGCTGGTACCATGAATGCAGTACAATATGGGTCCATGTTGGAGCTACAAGAATGCTGGTTCTGATGAGTTGTACCTCATGTTGCTCCAGAAAAGTTTTTGGTCTCTGCTGTCAGCTGAGGGGAGCTCAAAGCCATTCTTGCATGATAGCCTATTAATGACAATCCTCTTTGCACAGGGAATTGAGCAGATTGTCTCTGGGCATGAGTTGGCTCCAAGCTGGAGACTGAATCATAGAATCCCTACAGTGCAGAAAGAGGCCATTCGGCCCATTGAGTCTGCACCGATAACAATCCTACCCAGGCCCTATTCTCGTAACCCCACATATTTACCCTGCTAATCCCCCCGACACTAAGGTCAATTGAGCTTGGTCTGTCCACCTAACCCGCAAATCTTTGGACTGTGGGAGGAAACTGGAGCATCTGGAGGAAACCCACGCAGACATGGGGAGAATGTGCAAACTCCACAGTGGCCCAAGGCTGGAATTGAACCTGGGTCCCTGGCGCTGTGAGGCAGCAGTGCTAACCACTGTGCACCGTGCTGCCCAAGAAATTCTCTGTGGCTGATTTGGTCATTCGATATGTGAGTCAAGCAGATCTGTGAAATTCTAGGGCACTTCTACATAGAATTGGAGAGAACATACATCACAGAAACAGGCCATTCGTCCCCATCAATCCATGCCAGCGTATCTGCTCCAGTCAAATGTCTTCCCATTCTTGCTCATCTAACTCTATTAGGGTGATAAATGATCAGCTGACCTGACTCAGCAATGGGGTCTGAAAGGGTGGACAGGTCACTGGCTGAGATACTTCTCAATTGACTTTAGACAGCCTTGGAAGCCAGCCTCTTAAGGGCTAGGTTGCTCCTTGTTAGGCAAATAAGGGAAAGGTGACGACCTAGTGGCATTATCGCTAGACTATTAATCGAGAAACTCAGCTAATGTTCTGAGGACCCGGGTTCGAATCCCATCATGGCAGATGGTGGAATTTGAGTTCAATAAAAAAAAACCTGGAATTAAAGAATTTATTGATGACCATGAAACCATTGTCGCTTGTCAGAAAAATCCTTCTGGTTCACTAACGTCCTTTAGGGAAGCAAATTTACTGTGCTGACCTGGTCTGGCCAACATGTGACTTCAGACCCACAGCAATATGGTTGTCTCTCAACTGCCCTCTGAAATGGCCTTGCAAACCACTCAGTTTCAAGGGCAACTAGGGATGGGCAATAAATGCTGGCCAGTCAGCGATGCCCATGTCCCACGAATGAATAAAAAAATAGCATGAAGCTTGCAATTACACAGTGCTGACTTTAACTAGTTACACTCTGTGACTATTTCTATTCATATTAGTGTGTTACCAAGCTTCACAGTTCTCAGTGCTTATATAGGTAGTGTGTATCTTACCAGGCAGAGAGAGAGAGAGAGAGAAAGTATGTCAAACCAGATTAATGGATAATATGTGTATGCGTATCAGAATAGTTTGGTTTGGAAATTCCCAAGTGCAACAATTGGTTTCTCCATATGTCATTCACCTTACTGACCAAAAACACATATGTTATGCTCCTCCTACAATGATATGTACATAGAAATTCAAATATAGTCCAGCTTTTAAAAAAAATTCTCAACATTTGTCTTTAATAGACTCAAAATAACTTAGTTATTACAATTAATTCATGTAGTACCAGCAGGTTTCTTTTAAGTTAAAAACATGCAGGGAACTTCATACATCACACAATGAACCTGATCATTGTTCCAAAGCGCGACAGGGCAGGAGCAGTGAAACAGGACACCACTGCTTGAAACTTGTAAAACTGCATTATCATCATCTACTGATGTTGGAGCTACAGAAAGAATCTGCTAACTTTAAGAAAATGGCTGTGGACTGCTCTGAGTTCTAACGTTGGAGGTAACTGAAGAGTTCTCTGCTGTACAGACCCATGGCGTCTCTCTTGCCGTAAGTGTTTGATCCCACGTTTGTTGGTATGTAGAAGGCACCCAAGTTATTGTTGGAACGACTCAGAAAGTCTGCCAGACGCTGCGTCACGCAAGTGGCAGTGTTGCACATCCTCTTTTTCACATGAATGCTGCAAGAGAAAATAAACAATAGACTTAGGGTTAGGGTGGCTGTACTTAGTGGCACAGCAGAGCACGATAAAAGCTTTAGCATGTTCCAGAGTTCCATTGAGAAACATGCCATTATAACTCTGATTCTACTGCATAATAGAAACTTTAGGCATAGGAGAAGATCCTCAAACCTGCTCTGACATTCAGTAAAATTATGTTGCCATTTATCTGTCTTCGCTGCTCTTTTCCTTAATTCCCTAAAACTCTTAACTAACAAAAATATTTATATATCTAATTGAAAGCTCCAATTATCCCAGGCTTCTTTTGGAGAAAGAATCCCAGATTTCTAGGCTGGAATTTTCCAACCTCGCCAGCGGCTGGGATTCTCCAGTCCTGCTGCTCTGATTTGGCCAAGTGCCAGATTTTCCATTCTTGCTGGCAACGGTGGGTGTACCACATCAGAGAATTTCTGCCCTAATGTCTACTGCACCTCTACTGGAGGTGCAATAAAAGCACCTCCTGATCTCTCTCCAAAAATGCAGGCCAGTTTCCAAATCTTACATATAGATTGTATAAAAGAGAAATTGTTTTGGAAATGTCAAATGCTTTGGAAAAACCAACTAGTAAGTGAAGTCCAAAGATGTGCAGATTAGGTGGATTGGCCATGCTAAATTACCCCTGAGTGTGAGGGGTGCTAGCTAGGGTAAATGCATGGAGTTACAGGGATTGTGGTCAGTGCAAACTCCATGGGCCAAATGGCCTCCTTCTTCACTGTAGGATTCTATGATTCTAAGTACTTCCTATTACCTCACTACCACTTGATGCGCGATTGATTCACACGGGAGGCTAGGACGTACCCGGGAATAAAGGCTTTTATTCACAACAAGATTGGAGCACACTACTTAACAATACTATCCCAGACTAAGGGCTACTAGGAAGTAGCAGTGACCTTTATACTCCTGTAAGAAGGCAGAGCCTAACGGAGTGTACCACATAAACAATGATAACAGGTGGAACACCCCAACCCTAACCCCAACAGTAACAAGAGTAACATATGTACCAGTATCCATAGTGGTAACCATCTATGGTTCACCACACCACTACAATCTAGAAGGACAATGGCAGCAGACACATGGGAACACCATCACTGCTAAGTTCCCCTTCAAGACACCCACCATTCTGCCTTGGAAACATATCGCCATTTTTTCACTGTTGCTAAGTCAATATCCTGAAACCCCCTGCTGGTGTACTACACCACCTGGACTGCAGCGGTTCAAGAAGGCAGCTCAACACCACCTTCTCAAGGGCAATTGGAGAAGGACAATATGTGCTGGGACTGGCCAGGGACACCCACATCCAATAAATGTTTTATTTTAAATTATGAAACTGTAAATCAAATAGTGAGTCACACAATAATATTGCCAAAATATCAGCTCAGTTGCAGTAGGGAAATATTGTTAAGAATAATACTGTATGAAAGATGTTATTAGGCCAGAATGAAACCTATAGCTCTTCTAAGACAATATTAGCTGAGATTCTTCCCACTTGGCTTTAGACCTGTAAACAAGTGTCTGAGAGCTAGGTTCGTCCTAGTATGCAAGCATAGCAATACTGTACAGGCAAAATTTTATAAGGATTTGTATACTGTAATTTTATGTGGCTTTGGAAGTTCTAGATTAAATATCATTTTTAGTGACTCAGGTGCAAAAATATTAGCCAGTGTTTCAAAATAAAATTTGTAATCACTATCTCTTCCATTCTCACATATGCCACTTTATATCAGCTGGGAGGATGAGAAACTTTGTTGGATGAGCTGTACAAGCTCCATGACTGGTGAATATAGATTTTGTATTATCCAACTGGAGGTGCCCAAGAAATGGGTCAAAATGTCTAAGAGACCTACTCCCCTGTTATCAGCTGAAATGTGACACAAAGTCCAACAATGCACCTGCAGATTGCAAGGCTCTAGTCACTTGTAGCCCCGTGACATGAATGTTTACTTTCCAACAAGGTGTGCACTGTGTCTGGCCCAAGGACAATTAACAAACTAAGAAGATCCAATTTAAAGCCAACCATTCAAGACCATAAGACCATAAGACCTACATAGTCAATCAGCCAGTTTTATGTCTCAGTGGACATCAAATTACAAGACAACTGTGCATTTGAAGGCCATTCAATACATCTTATTTCAGCTAATTTTAAAGATTCAAGTGCTTCCATTTTGGAATCTAATTGTTTCTTAACAAGGTATTTGCCACTCTTTGTATGAAGGACTTCCTAATATAAGTCCCAAATGTGCCTCACACGCACATGTGTCCCCTTCTCACCTTGTTCTACTTTCACAGTTTAGTTTTAAGTAACTTCCGTGAGTTTGATCTACCTTTTCTCGACCGGTTCCCCTCATATACCACATTAGAGTTACCAACTGGATGTCAGCTTTCTAAGTGAGAAATCTTAAAGCATAAATCCGACTTCTGAAAGGAGGGGAGGGATATTCCGGCCCGACACTTGTAGACGTAAGTCACAGGCAGGAAGGGAAACTTTGGAGAGCTGTTGAAAGTCGACGACTTCTCCAAAGTTTTCCCGTCCCACCCGTGACAATGCCCACCAATATTGTGGTCCAAAAATGCCGTCAGAGGAGTCAATCCTGTGGCTCCATTGACCCCAGTGGTTTGTCCTGGTGTTTGAGGTACAGGACTGTGGTTAGGGTTAGGGTTAGAGCACCATACAATATGGTATGCCTTCCTCTAACTCGCACTCCACTGATTTGGTTTCATTGTTCAGCATTCTTTTCACTTTGTTGGTTATGAACCTAACGTCTCCGCTTCACGGACTGAATGAAACACCGTCGGCAGATTACAAAGATTTTTTAACAAATCAACCGCTTCGCAAATGCTTTCATTTCTCTGATCTTGTGTCATTAAAGGTAATTTTGAGACAGGAACACTGTTGAAATGTCAGTGCCGTAAAGCAACTTGACAGTCACCAGTCACTTTATTATCCCCTTTATTATTATAGCACACAATCAATATCTTCTGTAATAATATCAAAATAATTACTGTGGATGCAGGAAATCTGAAACAAAAAGAGAAAATGCTGGAAAATCTCAGCAGGTCTGACAGCACCTATGAATAGAGAATAGAGCCAACGTTTCGAGCCTGGATACTCTTCATCAAAGCCCAATTTCTTCTATTATTGCTCATCTTACCTCCTTCGAATGCCACCTTGAAAGTGGGGCTGAGAGTCACTAGTCATAACCAGGTTACCCAGTGACAAGCAGGCAAGTAAATCATGTTTCCTACCTCGATAGTATAAATTGAAAAAGCCTCAAATCTGAATTTGAAATGAGCCATTATTAAACACATATGGTGCAGTGGGTTGTGTCCCAGCCACTGAGCTAGAAGCTCTGGGTTCGAATCCCACCCCAGGACTCGATGGGCAAGGAAGGTATGTTCATAACGCAGTCAACCTGCAAAATCCTTCCGAACACGCCAATGGCAGGTGATAAGAGTGGGAGAGACTCCTAGTCAGCCATGCGATGGAAGGAAATTGAAGCCTGCATACCATCACTATCCATAGCCCCAGACTGTAACTTATATGTAAAAGTGTATGTTGCCACAGCAACGCAGGCTCTCTGAGTGAACGGTAACCCACTACCACCATTCAATAAAATGAACATGTAAGAATTAATGACTTGCATGAATATACAGTGAATTTTACATGTACCACAAATGTATTCAGCACCTCAAAAGTGCAACCTGATCAATGTAGAAAACTGTCGTACCTTTGCATCATTTTTGGTGACCATTTTGAAATGTCTGTACTGTTTCCTTGACTGTCTTAAAACACATCAGATTGCAATGTGATGCGTGTAGAAGCCTGACTATTATTGCACTTTGTGCAACAGCCATTTTGAAATGTTTGTCATGTTCTTTCAGATATTTTACAAATAAAGTTTTGCAGAAAATATTATCTTTTGGCTGTCCCTTAACTTGTTCCAGTTACTCCTTTGCCTTGACTCATCTAAAGGCAGCAGCCATGCACAGACACAAATCTGCTGCTTCCACTGTCTTCAATCAGCGTTATTATCATAGAATCATAGAATCCTACAGTGCAGAATGAGGCCATTCGGCCCATCATGTCTGCACTGATCACAATCCCGCCCAGACCCTAACCCCATAACACCATGCATTTACCTTAGCGAGTCCCCTGAAATGAAGGGGCAATTTAGCATGGCCAACCCACCTAACCCACACATCTTTGGACTGTGGGTGGAAACCGGAGCACCCGGAGGAAACACAAGCAGACATGAGGAGAATGTACAAACTTCGCACAGACAGTGACCCAAGAAGGAATTGAACCCAGGTCCCTGGCACTGTGAGGCAACAGTACTAACAACTGTGCCACCATGCTGCCCCACATTATATAGGCAAATGACTGATTCAATATTATAATAATTTTCTATTAATATTTTGTTAAGTCATCAGCATTCAGTTCCTTTGCTCTAAATTAGAACTTTCCTTTATTTGCATTTGTGACCATGGATAAGCATTGAAAGATCAAAACTGACCCTGTGGCCGGATTCTCCATTCCCGCTGCAATGAATGGGTTGAGCTTCAAATTCTCCATTCTCGCTGGCAGCGGTGGCGGGGCGAATGACATTGGAACATTCCGGCCTATACATCTGACAAAAGGTCAGTGATCTGAACTTATTTCTTTCTCCATGGACTAACAGGGGCCTGTTGACTATTCACAGCCTTTTCTCCATTTATTTCCGATTTCCAACATCCTTCTATTTTTCTTTTATGTAACTGCGGTTTTAATACTTCTTTTAACAAATAAATTTTGAAATTTTAATTGTAGTCTTTGAAAATGAGGCTGTATGTACATTCGATGTTACAAGTCAGAAAGTGAGAATGCGGACTGATCTGGGGTGTTGGGGAGGGGGGGTAGTTTCTCTTCAGGAAGGAACCGTGTAAATGTTTCTGTTCTGCTTTTAAAGATGACAAACTTATCACCTCTCAAACTGTACTTCATATCAGACTTGTGATACGTGGGGTAAGCTCCCTGCTCTCTCCATGATCCGTACTGGATGTAGTACTGAAGATGGGATTGATCAACACCGAGGAAGCGATGGCCTAGTGGTATTATCGCTAGACTATTAATCCAGGAAACTCAGCTAATGTTCTGGGAACCCGGGTTCGAATCCCACCATGGCAGATGGTGGAATTTGAATTCAATAAAAATGTCTGGAATTAGGAATCTACTGATGATCATGAAACCATTGTCGATTGTTGGAAAAACCCATCTGCTTCACTAATGTCCTTCAGGGAAGGAAATCTGCTGTCCTTACCCAGTCTGGCCTGCATGTGATTCCAGAGCCACAGCAATGTGGTTGACTCTCGACTACCCTCCAAGGGCAACTGGGGATAGGCAAGAAATGCTGGTCAGCCAGCGATGCCCATACTCCATAAATGAATAATAAAAAAACACACACAACAAAAAAGGTTTGACAATGAATTCCTCTTCTTTGACTGTTTTGGCTTTTAAAAACTAATTTGTTTTTACATAGGTAGATAAATAATTTAAAGACAGAAACAGGCTATTCGGCCCAGCTGATTTATTTGGGCTAGAAGTCTGCGACCTCGCCCACAGCTGGGATTCTCCAGTCCCGCTGCAGTGAATGGAGATTTGACTGAATGCCAACTTCTCTGAACTCGTTGGCAGCAGTGGCATGCGAGACCAGAGAATTCCGGCCGTGGTGTTTTTATACTCCACTTGAGCCTCCTGCTGCACTACTTCATATGACAGTACTAACATGTCCTATTCTTTTCTCCCTCATGTATCTATCTAGCTTCTCCTTAAGTGCTACTCACCTTAACTACTCCCTGCAGCAGTGAGCTTCATATCCTAACCATGCTACAGGTACAGACATTTCTCCTGAATTCCCTACTGCATTAGTCAGTGAGAATCCTACATTTAGGATGCCTAGTTTTGGTCACTCCCACGATTGGAAGTCTTTTCTCTACATCTACTCTATTGAACCCCTTTATAATTTTAAAGCCCTTTATCAGGTCACCCCTCAACTTTCCCTTTACGGAAAAAAATAGCCCCAGCCTGTTCTCCCTTTCCTGGGAGAATCATAGAATCCCTACAGCGCAGAAGGAGGCTATTTGGCCCATCTGAGCCTGCACCTACCCAGGCCCTATCCCTGTAAGCCCACGTATTTACCCTGCTAGTCCCCCTGACATTAGGGTGCAATATAGCATGGCCAATCCATTTAACCTGATTGTGGGAGGAAACCAGAGCACCCAGAGGAAACCCACACTGACACAGGGAGAAAGTGCAGACTCTGCACAGATACCCGAGGCTGGAATTGAACCTGGGTACCTGGCACCATGAGGCAGCAGTGCTAACCACAGTGCCACCAAGTTTTAAACTTTCAGCTGTGGTATTATCTTCGTAAATCTTTTTTGCATCTTTATGCCTCTTTTATTTCTTTATAATAAGGAGACCAGAACTGTGCCCAATACAGTGCTAACATTTCCTCCCATCTTGTCTTTCTGTTTTCAGCCTTACGGAATGCTTCTTTATCTTTTATATTTTTCATTGTGCTGGTGGGGTGCACAGCTGAAGTGTTAATATGTCTTTTCTTTTCTCTGACATTATGTGGCTTGCATGTTCTGTTTATTATCTCAGAATTTCCACACCTGCAGCTCTTTTCATGTTTTAAGTGGTCAGGATACCCTGCGGTGGGCAAAAGCATTCACGCGAGCTGAGGACCGTTCTTTGTCTGGGGTCACGCAATGTGTGGTGAATAGTACCTCTTTGCTTTGAAGAGTTCTTCCGCGGGTAAAGCAGCTGACCAGCCCGTTAAAGCCCTCTTCCTCAGCACTGGAACCAACCAAGAGTTCCAGTCAGGGGGCACAGCACCTTGGCTTCTAGAGAGTGAAGAGTAAATGATTCAGTAAGGAACAATAAACATGAGAAGAGAAAGAACCCCACCCCAGCAAATGTACCCTTTAGGATGTGGCTAGGAGAGCGCTGTATTCTAGTTTTGGTCACCTCCAGGCTTGACTTTTTCCAGTAAGAAGTCTCACAACACCAGGTTAAAGTGCAACAGGTTCTTTGGAATCACAAACTTTTGGAGCACTGCTCTTTCATCAGGCACTCACCTGATGAAGGAGTAGCACTCTGAAAGCTCGCGATTCCAAATAAACAGATTGGACTTTAATCTGGCGTTGTGAGACTTCTTACTGTGCCCACCCCAGTCCAATGTCAGCATCTCCATCTCATGACTTTTTCCAGTGCCCTCCTGGCTGGCCTTCCATCCTCCGTAAATGTTAACTCGCCCAAAACTCTGCTACCCAAATCTTAAGTTGCGCCAAGTCCAGTTTACAATTCCCCTATGCTCCCAGTCCTCAATGTTAAAGTTCTTGCCTTCACATCCAAGTAACTTCCATGACTTCACCTCTCCCTAGCTCTGTAACTTATTTTAGCTCTGTGATACTCTGAAAACTCTGGCGTTCCTCAACCGCTGGTATATTGTGAATCCTCTTCTTCCTGCACCACACCATTGGGGTGGCCTTGTCTTCAACTGTCAAAACTCTAAATTCTGGAATTGCCATTCCATCCCTCCCCGCAAGGCCCCAACCCCATCCAAACGTTTCCTCTCCATCTATCTCTCCTCCTCCTCGCATGCTGCTTAATACAAACCTCTTCAATTAAACATTTGGCCAGCCTTACCAATGCCTCTTTCTTTGACCCGGTGTCAACCTTTGCCTGAATACTCTCCTGCGACCTAGGGATGTTTTACTACATTAAGGGTGCTGAATAAACTTGTCCTTATTTGTGTGGTGCAATGTACCAATGTCACTTTTTCAGTCACTAAATTGTTGAACATTGCACCAATATTCTGATTGGACACTCGGATTAAAATTTCTCACGGAGGTTTGACTGGAACTTAAAATTGACACTTAAAAGGTAAGGATAATGCGCTGGAATAGTTACTCTCTCCACTACATGAGCACATCAGCCCCAAGATATTTTATCATGTTGAAAGAGCACAGATTACCAATTGATCATAGAATCCCTACAGTATAGAAGGAGGCCATTCGGCCTGCACCAACAACAATCCCACCCTATCCCCGTAATCTCCATTACACTATGGAGCAATTTATCATGGCCAATCCACCTAACCCACGCATCTTTGGACTGTAGGAGGAAACCAGAGCACCCAGAGGAAACCCAAGCATACACGGGGAGAACATGCAAACTCCACACAGTGACCCAAGCCAGGATTTGAACCTGGGTCCCTGGTGCTGCGAGGCAGCAGTGCTAACCATTTGTATCACCGTACCGCCTCAAGTTACCCCAACCCCCTTCACGCCAGATTTCTCTTTGATTCCCGGCAGCAATCAAAGAAGCTCGATGGTGACTATTGTCACTCTCCTGTTGACTCACCTAGCTTCCATCACTGAGGATGTTTTCCACTCACAGGAGCATAACCAGTTCGCTTTGAGCTCTCTCAGTGAACCTGTACTTAAAGCACTCGCTGACACCCAGTTTCACAATTACTTGCATCAACTGAAGTCACATCCAGTAATTTGGTTAAGTTTGATTTGTTCAGACGAATGCTTGAATCTAATACATCCATCCAACAGCACCAACAAAAGCTTACAGTTTATATAGCACCTTCAACATGCCACAACATCTCAGGGCACTTCACAAGAGTGTTATCAATCAAAATGTTACAGTGAGTCACAGCAGAGATGGAAGGACAGATCGACAAAAGCTTGGTTAGAGAGGTAAGTTTTAAGAAGCATCTTGAAAGAAGAAATAAAGGTAGAGATGCAGAGAATGGGGTGGCACGGTGGCACAGTGGTTAGCACCGCTGCCTCACAGCTCCAGGGACCCGGGTTTGATTCCCGGCTTGGGTCACTGTTTGTGTGGAGTCTGCAAGTTCTCCCTGTGTCTGCATGGGTTTCCTCCGGGTGCTCCGGTTTTCTCCCACAGTCCAAAAGACGTGCTGCTTAGATGCGTTGGCCATGCTAAATTCTTCCTCAGTGTACCCGAACAGGCATCGGAGTGTGACGACTAGGGGATTTTCACAGTAACTTCATTGCAGTGTTAATGTAAGCCTACTTGTGACACTAACAAATAAACTTAAACTTAATTTCAGAGCTTGGGGCCAAGGCAGCTGAAAGCATTGCTTTCAGTGTGGGTGCGATTAAAATTGAGGATGCTTGAGATGCCAGAATTGAAGGAGCGAAGAATGCAAATAAGTCTTGTTGGAGTTTTATAAGAATAGACTACCCAAATCTATTATATGAGCAAATATCCCAAGTGTCACACATTTAAGTGGCCAGACTAATGGATGTAATGTCTTGTTTAATTTGTGATATGTCATCACAGCAGTCACTGATTAAATGTGAAATCAGATTGGTCAACAGTGAAAGAAAGAAAGTATTTGCATTTATATAGCACCATTCATGACCTCAGCATTTCACAGCCAACAAAGCACAGTGAGACCTCAGTTCTAAAAAGGTCACACGAACTAACTCTGTTTCTCTGTCCAAAGATGCTGCCAGAGCTGTTGAGTTTATCCAGCACTTTCTGTTTTAATTACAGTAAAATCTTTGGCGTTTTGGGGGAATGGGTGGTATCGGTTAATCAGAGACGCTGGTTAACAAAGAGTTACATTACTCCAGGCACAAGACAAAGTGTGTCGTATTACAATAACCAAAAACTGGCCCAATCACTTCATAATTTCAATGTAAAATCGAAGGGCAACTTTTGCAGATTTACAGTCTAATCTATAAAGAATGCATTATCTGAACACTGAAAGTGTTTAACGTTTAAGTATTAGTGTCACAAGTAGGCTTATATTAACGCTGCAATGAAGTAACTCTGAAAATCCCCTAGTCACCACACTCTGGCACCTGTTCGGGTACACTGAGGGAGAATTTAGCACGGCCAACGCATCTAACCCGTACATCTTTACACTTTGGGGGGAAACCAGAGCAGTCCCACACAGACATGGGGAGAACATGCAGGCTTCACACAGACAGTGACCAAGCTGGGAATCGAATCCGGATCCCTGGCATTGTGAGGCAGCTGTGCTAACCACTGTGTCACTGTGCTACCCCTAAAAGTGATCACATTTAAAGGCAAATCAAACCCTCAGAAACTGCAGTTGGTGGGGAATTCAGGTTGCTAGGGTGCCGGATAATACAAAGATTACTGTACCTTCAAAATGGCCCAACTAATTCACAGACAGGAAGATAGTCCCACAAACAGCAATGAGACAATTGACCAGATAACCTGATCGAATTATGTTGGTAAATGTTGGTCAGGATGTAGAGGGACACCTTTGCTCTTGGGGATAGTTTACGTCCAGCTGGGAGGGCGGACAGGGTTTAAAAGTAGCAAACAAATGACAGCACCTTCAACGGTGAAGCACTCCCTCAGTACTGTACCACACTGGAATGTCAGCCTAGATTATGTGCTCAATTAGCTGCTGGATAGAAATTGGAATCATGAACTTTGGACAGAGATGAGAGTTATAGAATCATAGGATCCTTGTAGCGCAGAAGGAGGCCGTTTGGCCCATTGAGTCTGCACTGACCACAATCCCACCCCGGCCCTATCCCCATAACCCCACATATTTACCCTGCTAATCACCTGACATTAGGGTCAATTTAGCATGGCCAATCGACCTAACCTGCACATCTTTGGACTGTGGGAGGAAACCAGAGCACCCGGAGGAAACCCACACAAACACGGGGAGAATGTGCAAACTCCACACAGACAGTCACCCGAGGCCAGGAATCGAACCTGGGTCCTTGGCACTGTGAGGCAGCAGTGCTAACCATTATGTCACTGTGCCGCTGTTCTACAGATGAGTCCAGACTGGCATAGTTAACAATAAGGAGGAAGGTGGAAAGATTCATTGTAATTGAAGATTTTACATAAAAGTAATATTTCGCCATTTGTCTTTCTGACAGATGGTTTAATAATGTGTATGCTCTATAACACAAAAGTCCCCACTATTGGGCTGATGCCACAGCTCAAAAAACCTTTTGGGAGACAAAAGCATAAAAAACATAGTTGCACCTTCGCGACATAATAGCAATGGTAACTTTCTCAAATCTCGTAGCTTCATTGAGCACAGTCGAATCCCTACACCTTTTGTTTCATTCTAAACCCATCACGTTGCAATGTTGCAACTAGAAAATGATCAATCTGTATCTTTTTTTTAAAAATCGGGGAACATTTACCCAATCGAGCATTACTTAATTGGGGGAATCTCTCGAGTTATTGCCCAGGGAAAGGGTAATGATGGCAGGTGAGTTTAAGGAAATTATGCTTCTTGCTCACAGACCTGCTCGGGGCAGCTTCCAAAGAGCGCAGGGACACGGACGCGACAAGGAGGAAGGTGGAGAGTTTCAGACAGTGCATGATCTCTTGGTACCTGCAAAAGAAGACACAAAAGAATGTTGCACCTTATGTATGCCCCCTCCAGTTCATCAATTGTTACCCCATGCAAGGATTCTAACACCCCCCTGACTGTTCTGTTTAACCTGGTGTTGTGAGACTTCTTACTGTGCTTACCCCAGTCCAACGCCGGCATCTCCACATCATGTTCTGTTTGACCCATTGATCCGATTGTTTTAGAAGCCACTTCGGTTTTTGTTCTAGCCTATTTCCCGAGGGGCTCACTCCAAACACAATGTCAATTTCTCTAAACTGCTGGTGTCGTCAACACACACAGATATATAAAAAAAACTCACAACTATTCTCCAAATTCCCCCAATACTACCCCGTAATCAAATGCAGGGAAACAAGCAATTTAAGTTCCCAATTATTGACTGCAGTGTTTATAACGCGGGTTGTCTGATTTTAAACAAGTGATTCAAAGTCTTAAATAAACCTCCCCACTTAAGCAGAGAGGATTCGAGTTGAAGGCAGTGTTGAAAACTGGGAACAATTTCCATTTGAAAGTAGATTGGAAGTTCCCCACTTACTTTGCAGTACACCCGGTGCTCCTCTCCCTGATACAGGCTCAGTAGAATTCAAAAAGTCCTGTGGATGTTTCCTGGCAGCGAGCTGTTTGCTGCTTTTTGTCTCTCTCTCTCTCCCCCACCTTATTTCTCATTGCTGGCGAGTAGTTATGCTTCTTATAAAGCCCAACACCTCTCAATGTCTTTTTTTTTATTGACGTCAGTCTTACCGTGGAGATATCCAGTTAGGAAAACTCACTGATCAATCCCCTTCCTCACCCCTCCATACATAAATGCAGGAGGTCACAAGCCAGGCGTCAAATCATCTATAGCAGCGCCTCCAGACAGGGATATCACCACGTCAATCCTAGACAAAGCAATCGGTGAAATGTATCAGTCACTGCAACTCCACAACTGATTCAAACCTTATCGGCTATTTAGCACCACAGCCAACTCTTCTGAAGCAGCCCCCAGAAGCCAAAGAAACTCTGGGGGGATAACTGCAAACAATTATTTCAGTTGCAGACGTCTCTATTCTGAGGTGTCATCCCAGCTGCAGTAAGTTGCATTCTCACCGTTGGTATTGTCTTGTTACCCCATGGTCCTTAGAAGATTGAGAGCCTTAAGTTGCCCTCTTGTCCTGACTCCAAGGCACTATGGAGTGCAATCCCTATTTCTTGATTCCCTTCCCGATGTGACTCCTTTCTCGTAAAGGACTAAGGACAGCAACACAAAACCACCCAGTAAATTAGTGTAATGTGCCCCCCTCCACCAAGGAAATGGTGGAAATGCATACAGTACAAATGTTAGTTCACGGCCATTTCTGTGTTTCTGCTCAGCTACAGTTTGAGGATAAGGGTTAAATGTTTTAGAATAAAAGCAAATTACTGCGGATGCTGGAATTTGAAACCAAAAGAGAAAATGCTGGAAAATCTCAACAGGTCTGACAGCATCTGTAAGGAGAGAAAAGAGCTGATGTTTCAAGCTCAGATGACCCTTTGTCTCTTATCTTGATTCCACTCTCACTCCCCTGGTCCATTCCCTCCCCACCTACATCCGGGATTCCTCTGATGCCCTGCGTCATATCGACAGCTTCCAGTTCGCAGGCCCTAACCGCCTCCTATTCACCATGGATGTGCAATCTCCCTACACCTCCATCCCACACCAGGATTGCCTGACAGCTCTTCGCTTCTTTCTTGAAAAGAGGCCTGAACAATTCCTGTCCACCACCACTCCCCTCCGCCTGGCTGAACTCATTCTATCGCTCAACAACTTCTCCTTTAACTCAGCTTTGACAAAGGGTCATCTGGACTCGAAGCATCAGCTCTTTTCTCTCGTTACAGATGCTGCCAGACCTGCTGAGATTTTCCAGCATTTTCTCTTTTGGTTAAATCTTTTAGGATTGAGGTGAGGAGAAATTTCTTCACCCAGAAGGTGGTGAATCTGTGGAATTCATTATCACAGAAAGTAGTTGAGGTCACAACATTGTGTGATTTCAAGAAGTAATTAGATATAACTCTTGCAGCTAAAAGGATTAATGGATATTGGGCGGGGGGGGGGGGGGGGGGTAGGCGGGATCAGGGTGTGGAATTTGGTGATCAGCCATGGTCATAATGAATGGTGGAGCAGGTTTGAAGGGCTGAATGGCCTACTCCTACTTCTAGTTTCTATGTATATTTCTCTGTACATATCAATTAATCTTGCATGAGTGTGCACTCCTTGCCCAAAAATTTTACTTCCATGATAATCTTTGGTTACACTTAGAATTATAGAATCCCTGCAGTGCAGAAGGAGGCCATTTGGCAAATCACGCTTGCATTGCCTCTCCAATAGAACATCTCACCGAGACATGTAACCCCACATAATTATTTTGCTAATCCCCTTAACCTACACATCTTGGGATACTAAGGGCAATTTAACATGGCTAATCCACCCAATCTGCACATTTTTGGACTGTGGGAGGAAACTGGAGCACCCAGAGGAAACCCACGCAGACACTGGGAGAAGGTGCAAACTCCACACAGACAGTGACCCAAGGCCAGAATTGAACCCGGGTTCCTAGCGCTGTGAGGAAGAAGTGCTAACCCCCCACTGTGATACTGTGCCGACTTCACCAACAAATTGCCAGGTCAACTTTTCCTATTCGATTTTGCTATGTCAACTGTCACACTATAGTTTTAGGTCATGGAGCATGTTAGAATCATAGAACCCTTACACTGCAGAAAGAGGCCATTCAGCCCATCAAGACTGCACCAATCGCAATCCCACCCAGGCCCTATCCCCATAACCCCACTTATTTACCCTGCCAACCCCCTGACACTAAGGGGCAATTTAGCATGACCAATCAACCTAACCTGCACAACTTTGGAGCGTGGGGCGGAAACCAGAGTTATGGGGATAGGGCCTGGGTCGGATTGTGGTCAGTGCAGATCGGATGGGCCGAATGGCTTCTTTTTGCACTGTAGGATTATATGATTCTATGATTCACTTGAAACACCATAAGGCTATGGACCAAATGCGAGAAAATTGTATTAGTTTAGATAGGTGCGCAGATACAATGGGCTGAAGGGCCTCTTTCTGTGCTGTAAAGATCTATGACAGAGTTAACGCTTCAGGTCAAAGACTCTTTCAGAATTGGGAACGCTTAGAGAGATAGCAGTGTTTAAGCACTGGGGAAAGGGCTAGCTAGGGGAGGAACGAACATATGGAAATGCCTGTGATAGGGTGGAAGGAAGGAGAAATAAAGACACATCCCAAGATTCACACTCAATGCCCCCCATTACCATTTGTTTTTGCCTTGCACTTCCATTCCTTTGTCATTTAATTGCTCCTGCTCTCCAGATCTTTCCCTTTACTCTCCACTCACTTTGCTATCCTTCCCCTATACTGTTTTGAAATAGTTACATCTCCAAGCACCCAATTGGGATGAAAGGTCACTGATCTGAAAAGTTGGCTGAGATCTTACAGACTCCCAGAGGGTGGGCCAGGAGATGGGTGTGCCGGTAAGATGTCAGCCTGCTGTGTCAGGCTGGATACCCGTCACAGTGCCACCACTGGACCCAGTGACAGGAATGGTATCACTTGGCTGCCTGCCAACCAGAAGGGGGCAATGAATTAAGTTAATTAACAGGCCGATTAAAGACCTCCACCAGAATTTTACTGGCATCAGCATAGCACCCCCACCACCCCCACAACACTGGCATGTGAGGAGATCATCAGGCTTTCTGGGTGCGGACTCTCTTTAATGATACAGGCAGCACGGTGGCACAGTGGTTAGCACTGCTGTCTCACAGCGCCAGGGATCCCAGGTTCGATTCCCGCCTTGGGTGTCTGTCTGTGTGGAGTTTGTACATTCTTCCCATATCTGCGTAAGTTTCATCCGGATGTTCTGGTTTCCTCCAACAGGTTAGGTGGATTGGCCATGCTAAATTGCCCCTTAGTGTGCAAAAGTGTGCAGGTTAGGTGGATTTGTCTTTGTAAATGCGTGGTGTTATGAGGAAAGGGGAAGGCCTGTTAGGGATGTTCTTTCAAAGATTCAGTGCAGATCTGATGGGCCGAATGGCCTCTTTCAGCAATGTAGGGATTCTATATTTCTAAGGTAGGGTTTCTATGGTTCTACTTAATGGTCGGGGTGGAGGGGTGGAGGGGGGAGGGGAGTGGATTGTGTGGAGAGCTCCATCCCAGGCTGCCCTCCTGACACTGACATTGAAAAAATTCTCACCGGCCCTTCATGGCTGCCTCAATGGAGTCGCCCTCTCCTTCCCCTGTGACCTCAGCAGCAGCCACCTCTATGGGTGGGCTTGTCGAGCTGACTGGTTCCTCTGATTGCACTGGCAGCTTGGAGAGGTATGTTACCCTCCTTCATTGGCCACCACCAGTAAAATGCCCTCCTGGCATTTGCCTGCTTGGGCTCAGGATTTACCATTGGTCCCAAGGGTGAAATTCTGACTATTAACTTTGAGTCTCTTTCCACAGTTGCTGCCAAATCTGCTGAGTGTATCCAATATTTTCTGTCTTCATTTCAGATTACTAGCATCTGCAGCACTTTGCTCTTGTCTTGTTGTACAGATGCCCTCTAAGAGAATTGTGTTCTGTTTGGGACATTGCACCTTCAGAAACATTCACTGATCTTGGATGGGGTGAAAGATACCATCTGCTTCACAGATTAAATAGGATAGGCTACGTAAAACTTAATTCATATTCACTGGATTTCAGATGGTTGAGAGGTCATCTAATTGAGGTCTTAACAATGATATGTAGATACAGATAAATAATCCCCTCTAATGGGGGAGTAAGTGGGTTTAATCTTAACAATTTTTTTTATTCATTTGTGGGACATGGGCATCGCTGGTTGGCCAGCATTTATTGTCCATCCCTAGTTGCCCGAGGGCAGTTGAGAGTCAACCGCATTGCTGTGGCTCTGGAGTCACATGTAGGCCAGGTAAGGACAGCAGATTTCCTTCCCTAAAGAACATTAGTGAACCAGATGGGCTTTTACCGAAAATTGACAATAATTTCATGGTCATCGGTAGATTCTTAATTCCAGATTTTGTTTTTTTATTGAATTCAAATTCCACCATCTGGTGAAACCCAGGTCCACAGAAAATTAGCTGTGTTTTTGGATTAATAGTTTAGTGATAATACCACTAGGCCATCGCCTCCCCCAAATTAGAGCCAGATCATTTGGAAACAAAATCAGAAGGCACTTTTCACACAAAGAGTGAGAGCTAGCTCTCTCCCCAAAAACCATGGATGCTGAGTCAAATGAAATTCACAGATAGAGATTATGTAAGGGCATCAAGGGATAAGGAGAAAGGCAACAAATTGAAGTTGAATAACAGGTTGATCATTATTTAGCTGAGGGGAGGAACAGGCTCAAGGGGTTAATGACTTACTGTCGTTCCAATGAGGGTGGATACTGTGCAGAATACTGCCTGAAGTAGTTTAGCGACCTGCTTGGTTAACATCTAAAATAGCATGAAGTGGTTCATTGTTCTTGGCACTTGGGATTAAGATAATTAATTCAGTAAAAGGATAGAGGGCGAACTCTGCTTTGGATGAGTGGGTCTCTAAATTGGAGTGCTTTTTGCAATGCTGTCTCAGCCTCTCTCGCTAGCATGAGTGGTTGCTTCTGTCCAAAGCAAACTATTGAATCTCTGTATCGTCTGTTGAGGGTTTGGATGTATTCCAGCTGCTTGGAAGATGAGCACTCTTCCTGATGTCACTGTTCTGTATCAGACGTCAATGTGAAACCTCTTATCTAGCAGATTTTCCCAATCTGAATGCAATGGGGGCAATACAACTAAAGCAAATCTTCGAGTCAGTCAACAATTGCCTTACAGAAGTCATGTTCACAATTATTCAACCAGCATTGAAGCAGGGTTTTTGGCAGGGAAAGAGTTAACCTTTCATCAGAAGGTCTTTGACCTGCAATGGTGCCACCAGTCCTATTGCCGCTTTCAGACTTGCTGAGTATATCCATTTTTTATTTCAGATCCCAGTGTGTCTGCAGCATCTTACCTCTGAACCATGATTACTGGAGTTCAGCTTGCTCACATAACTGGAGAACACGTAATGAGTTTGTGATGAACATTATTGAGCAGGAGGAAGATGAACTCAGCATCGCAGGTCAACTTGCATACCAGGGGATCAAAAGCCCTTATGGTTGACACCTGTAGGATTCTATTCTGCATAACACGAACAAAGTTACTGTTAGTTTCACAAGAACTAGGGGGATTACTAAAAATCTCTGCAGATCAAACTGTGAAATTAAGATTCAGGTATGATTTGATTTTGATTTGATTTATTATTGTCACATGTATTAGCATACAGTCAAAAGTATTGTTTCTTGCGCGCTATACAGACAAAGCATACCGTTCATAGAGAAGGAAACGAGAGAGTACAGATTCTAGTAATGAAGTTTTAGAAGTATAGAACGAGAGTAAAAGATAGAATTAGAAGGTATGCTGGGCACAACTTGCAAGAAGTCGCCTCGCTCTGGAGCCATCTTGGTATGAGTTCCATCTAAAATGTTTTCCTCATTCTGTACAAATAATAAACAGTCAAGTAGCACTCTGGATGAGTTAAGTTTAAGTTTATTTATTAGTGACACAATAGACTTACATTAACGCTGCAATGGAAGTACTGTTAAAATCCTCAAGCTGCCACACTCCGGCGCCTGTTCGGGTACACTGAGAGAGAATTTAGCGCGGCCAATGCACCTAACCAGCACGTCTTTCAGACTGTGGGAGGAATCCGGAGCACTGGAGGAAACCCATGCAGACACGGGGAGAACGTGCAGGCTCGCACGGACAGTGACCCAAATGAGAGTTTGTATTTCAATGAAGATTGCACTCACCCTCATGGATTAAATCAATACAATTGAAGCCATGCTTTGAAGTTACTATCAGTCAGTAAAATAGAGTTTATATAACATTCTGAGGTACTTAGAGATCCATGCATTAACTCGTCTCCACAAGTCTCGCAGAAGGTGTTGGACAGAGCTGGCCCCCTTTGTCACTCCTTCAATTATTTCAACATTTGTTCTAGCTTGGCAGGTGAACCTGCATAATGATCTGGAAAGTTCTGTCATTCTTGTGAGGATGATGGTGGAGGAAAAGGATAAAGTCACCATAGTCCCAGATGACCATAGGCTGGTGGTGATTTAACCTGAGGATCACAACACCTCAGGCAAGGGGCAAGGTTGTGAAGGCGGGGCCTTAATGAATAACCTCAGCCCAGTATGGGATTTGAACCTATGCTGTTGGCTTTGCTCTGCATCACTAACTAGCTGTCCAGACAACTGAGCTAACCAATGGTGGAAGGTACCTAGGCCAGACACAGTTGCAATAGTACTTTGAGAGGGCCTAATTTTCTGGATGCACCTTCATTACATATCTCTTTCTTTTGAGACCAACACTTCCCCAGGAGCAGAGGAACTTTTTCCTTTCTCAAGGATGAATTTAAAATAAAAGGCAAAAAGTGAAAGATTAAACTTGTCATTTGGAAGATCAGTAATTTACCTATCAATGAATGATCTATGAGTAAAAACACAATCATTTGTTGAAAGCAGATTTATCCATGAGAGTGGTTACTACCAAAACCTTAATTTCTGTACTAAATTTAATGTTTTTTCTTATTTCGTTCATGGTAGGTGGAAAGGCCAACATTTGTTGTCCCAAATTGTCGTTGAACTGAGAGGCACGCTAGGTCATTTCAGAGCGCAGTCAACCAGATTGCTGTGGGTTTGGAGTCACATGTAGGCCTTGTCGAGTAAGGACAACAGATTTCACTCCAAAAAGGTCATTAATGAACCAGGTGGATTTTTACCACAATTCCTGAAACCAGCTTTATATTCCAGATTTATTAATTGAATTTAAATTCCAATGGCTGCCATGCTGGAATTCGAATGATGACCCCTGCAAGGGCATTGGATTACTCATCCATTGTCATGTCCAGAGGGCGGCACAGTGACGCAGTGGTTAGCACTGCTGCCTCACAACGCCAGGGACCAGGGTTCAATTCCCAGCTTGGGTCGCTGTCTATGTGGAGTTTGCACATTCTCCCCGTGTCTGCGTGGGTTTCCTCCGGGTGCTCCGATTTCCTCCCACAGTCTGAAAGACGTTCTGGTTAGGTGCATTGACCCGAACAGGCGCCGAAGTGTGGCGGCCAGGGGAATTTCACAGTAACTTCATTGCAGTGTTAATGCAAGCCTTATTAGAACTTTCAAATTCTGCCCCAGCTATTATGCCATAACTTGCATATTACACGCATCTGGTTAAATGCTGAAGTTAATTGGCGATTCCTGTTCCTTGCAATTTAAACACAATGGTCATCTGGGAAAAAAACCCAAACAGTTATAAATAGCAACATGAAGAGGAGTGTGACAGAACAATTCCATGCCTTATCAATGATTGTGATACTAATTATTCTTGTTGTATTAAACAACGGCTTTCAGTTGCAAATAGAAATATATTCGCATCATTATCTTGGTTTTTGTTAATTGAAGCAATTATTACAAAGTGGAGTTTTGGTGTCAATAGCGCATAATTTAGAGCAATCCTCACATTGGCAGTTCTCCATCCCCCCTCTCTCTGTGACTAACGAGGGGTTTCAGAGTTATATTGATTATATTAAAATATATTTCTGAATTTAGCATTTGCATTTCTTATCTCAACTTCCCCTTGTTATGATTTATTCACATAAAAGTTCTGACATCTGTAAGATGGCAAGTCAATGGACAATATTCCAAAAACTGCACCTTCTATATATTCGTCACAATTCATGTTGCTTCTGCTTGTGTTGACAAGCAAATGTATACATATCCATAGGGGTGGCACAGTGGCACAGTGGTTAGCACTGCTGCCTCACAGCACCAGGAACCTGGGTTCGATTCTCAGCTTGCATCACTGACTGTGCAGAGTCTGCACATTTTCCGCGTATCTGCGTGTGTTTCCTCCGGGTGCTCCGGTTTACTCCCACAGTCCGAAAGATGTGCTGGTTAGGTGCATTGGCCATGCTAAATTCTCCCTCAGTGTACCCAAACAGGCGCTGGGAGTGTGGCGACTAGGGGATTTTCACAGTAACTTCATTGCAGTGTTATTGTATGCCTACCTGCAACAATAATAAATGAACTTTAAAAAACATATACCATTGCCCCCACTCATAGTGGGTACATTGGTGTTAAAACAATTTGTTGCTAGATCAGTTGGCTGGAAAATTCCTCCTAGTTTGTTTCAAACTTTGAGCTGAATAACACATTTAATCATTGAATCCCTACAGTGCAGAAGGAGGCCATTTGATCCATCTAGTCTGCACCAACTCTCCAACAGAGCATCTTACCCACCCAAGCCCTATCCCTGTAACCCCGCATATTTGCCCCACTAATCCCCCTAACCTATACATCAATGAACATTAATGGACAATTTACCATGGTCAATCCATTCAACCTGCCCATCTTTGGAGTGTGGGAGAAAACTGGAGCACCCGGAGGAAACCAATGCAGACACAAGGAGAACGTGCAGACTCCATCCATACAGTGACCCAAGCCAGGAATCGAACCTGGGTCCCTGGCGCTGTGTGGCAACAATGCTAACCACTGTGCCACTGGATCGCCATAAGACAAGTAGCCACACTGAGTGAAGTTTAAGGAGGTATGGTGAGCTTTTTATCTATTCCTTCATGGGATGTGGGTATCGCTGGTCATACCAGCATTTATTGGGCTTCCCAATTTTCCTTAAGAGGAAAATGGTGAGATGCTTTCTTGAACCATTGCAGTCTGGATTGTGTAGTTACACTCCGCATGGTGCTGTTAGACAGCAAGTCCCAGGATTTTGACCCCAGAGGCAATGAAGGAATAGTGATAGATTTACAAGTCAGGATGGTGGGTGACTTGGAGGGCTCCTTATGGGCAGTGATGCTCCTATGCCCCTGTTGTCCTGGTTCTTCTAGGTGGCAGAGGTAATGAAGTCGGAATGTACGGTTGGAGACCTTGGTTCTTAGTATTGCAGCTATGGTGCACCACTGGTGCAGGGAGGGAATATTCAAGATGGTGGATGGGGTGTCAATCAATTGGTTGCTTTGTCCTGGATAGTGTTGAGCCTCTTGAGTGGTATTGGAGTTGCGCTCATCCAGTCAATTAAAGGATTTCATGAATGCAAGGGTTTATAAGACAGTTATGTTTCAAATTGTCTCTTTTAATTTAAAACAAGGTAGAATGTTCTGGAATGAAAAATGATAATCATACTGAAATCTGCCCAGAGACAGGCCCATGTTATTCAGTTGCCATGTTGACAGAGGTCCACGTTGAAACTAGAAACTCAAGCACTAGTTTTCACACCTTGACACAAAAAAGTGCAGCTTGTATTGTTGAACACAGTATCAGTCAGACAGAAAGGGTGCAAAATCATTGGATGCTGCAGCAAGCAGAAAGATAGACTGTGATCCACAAAGCAGAATGCTTAGAGAGATTAGATTCCACATTTGAAGAGATGGGACCTTTTGAGATTTTAATGATGCAGGAGTCAGCAGAGGGTACCTTGCTGCTGGAAGTCAATTTGATTATACTGAGGATGATTTAGTGAAGGGACTTTAAAAGGACAATGGAAGACTCTTCCTGGTGGGACAGGGAGACAAGAGCCTGTTGAATTGCTGGGAGGAATCTGGGACTTTATCAGAAGGCTACGTATCTGCTGAGAGTGTGCCAAAACATATAAATGTAGGTTTGGGTTTTAACCTTGTGTTAATTGGTTAATGGGGAAAGCACCTTTTCTGTAGTTTAGTGCAATAGTTGCCTAATGAGTAATGTTTGGTCAATTTTGATTTTAGTTTGTTTATTACAGGAAAAATCTTAAAATATGAACATTTATCATATGACTCTTTGCATAGGTCGATCGGAAATTCATACCTTTCTTTAGAAGTTATCTATCTCTACCAGGGTCATAAGATCGTTTTATCACACTCTTCACTTATGCCTTGTGGTTGTTTGAAAGACGTTTGGGAGGATCAAGAGGTGAACCACTTATCTAGTCTCTGACCTACTCCTGTAGCCACTGTATGAGTATGGCTACTTCTGTTAAACTTCAGGACGTTGCTGGTAGGTATTTGGTGATGATTAATCCCATTGTATATCAAGGCTAAGTAGCTGAATTGTCTCTTGTTATGGATGGTCATTGCCTGAAACTGCACTGTGCTACTGATCATTTATCAGCCCAAGCTTGAATATTGTCCAGATCTTTCTGTGTGTGGGTGCAGACTACTTCATTGTTTGAGAAGTTGTGAATGGAACTGAATGCTGAGAAATCAACAGCAAGCATCCCCACGTGGGGAGGTGATGGCTGAGTGGTATTATCGCTAGACTATTAACCCAGGAAAGTCAGCTAATATTCTGGGGACCGGGGTCTGAATCCTTCCATGGCTGATGGTGGAGTTTGAATTCAATTTTTAAAAATATCTGGAATTAAGAATCGACTGATGACCATGAAACCATTATCGATTGTCAGAAACATCCATCTGGTTCACTAATGTCCTTTAGGAAAGGAAATCTGCCGTCCTTACCCGGTCTGGCTTACATGTGACTCCAGAGCCACAGCAATGTGGTTGGCTCTCAACTGCCCTCCAAGGGTAACTAGGGAAGGGCAATGAATATTGGCCAACCAGCGACACCCACGTCCCATGAATAAAAAAAATGTCTCTTCAGAGAGAAGCAACTGAAGATGATTAGGCCTAAGACGCTACCCTAAGGAGTTAGTTGAATGACACCTGGGGTGAAACATCCTGTCCACACACTGATGCCAAAATAGAAAATTGTTGGGTTGAGTCTGGCTTCATAATATACCTTGGGGTTTCTAGTCTTGTACCCTAACAAAGCTATCATCAACATTGCTATCAAGTAGCACTTACTCAGGAATAATCTGCTCACTGACGTTCAGTTTGGGTTCTGCCAGGGCTATTTTCAGAGTCAAGCCCCTGACCTCATTACACCCTTGATCCAAACATGGAGTTGAGCTCAAGAGGTGAGATGAGAGTGACTGCCTTTGACAACGGGGCAGCATTTGCCTGTGTGTGGCATCAAGGAGCAGGGGCAGAGTGGGGGTGACGATGCTGTCCACTGATTGGAATCATACCTAACACAAAGGAACGTTGTTGTGGATGTTGGAAGTCAATCATCCCAGTTCTAGGACATGGCTGCAGGAGATCCTCAGGGTAATGTTCTCGGCCCATCTTCAGCTGCTTCATCAATGATCTTCCCTCCAACATAAGATCAGAAGTGGGGTTCTTCACCGATTATGGCACAATGTTCAGCACCATTCACGAATCCTCAGATACTGAAGCAGTCTGGGTCACTGTACAGTAAGACAACATTCAGGCTTGGGCTTGTAAGTAGTAAGTAACATTTATGCCACACAAGTGCCAGACAATGACAATCCCCCAACAAAGGAGGTTCTAACCATTTCAACCTGATATTTGCATTACCATCACTGAATTAACATCCTTTGGGGTTACCATTGATCAGATATTGAATTGGACCAAGCACATAAATACTGTGGCTACGATCAATCAATTTTGTGGCAAGTAACTCACCTCCTGACTCCCAAAGCCTGTCCACCATCTACAAGGCACAAGTCAGGAGCCTGATGGAATACTCCCCGCTTGTCTGGATGAGTGCAGCTCCAACAACACGTAAGAGGCTCAAGACCACCCAGATCAAAGCAGGTCTGCTTGTTCAGCACTTCAGCCCACCATTGGCACAGTGGCAGCAGTGTGACTGTGTATAAGATGCATGGCAGAAACTCACCAACACTCCTTCGACAGAACCTTCCAAACACAGGAGCTCCTTCACTTAGAAATACAATGGCTGCAGACATATGGGTCAGAATGATGACAGGGATAGGGCAGGGCATGGGCAAGATGCTCTTTCGGAGAGCCGGTGCAGACTTGATGGGCTGAAAGGCCTCTTTCTGCACTGCAGTGTTTCTATGGTTCTTTGGGATGTCAGTGGGAACCTGGTATATATGTGATTGCTGCAGCCTCAAGAACCCAAGTGCTGGTGAACTGTTCTGACACATGCTGTGGAACCTGGCGATGGAATGACAATGACTTGGCTTTGGTAAAGACAAGCAGCCAGTCATGCTGTGCAAGGGGTCAGGGTCCAAACTGACAAATAGCCCCTCAACTTTGGTTGGGCCTAAGGTGATAAGATTCTGCTCATAGTGTTAGCTGATCTCCTGCGACGCTCACATTGAGGCCTTGGAACCCAATGGGTGTCATCCCCCAAGTATTGATGGGAAAAGTATGAAAGAAGACACTTAGAGCGCACAGAACTCAATTTTAAAGTTTATTTATCAGTGTCACAGGTAGGCTTACATTAACACTGCAACGAAGTTACTGTGAAAACCCCCTAGTCGCCACACTCCAGGCGCCTGTTCGGGTACACTGAGGGAGAATTTAGCACGGCCAATCCACCTCATCAGCACATCTTTCAGACCGTGGGAGGAAACCGGAGCACCCGGAGGAAACCCACGCAGACAATGTGGGTGCCTGACTCTGCACAGTCAGTTACCCAAGCCGTGAATCGAACCTGAATCCCTGGCTGTGTGAGGCAGCAGTGCTAACCACTGTGCCACCATGCCACCCCATTCAGTTGGGCAATGTAAAGATGCATGAGTGTGTTGTTTTTATATCTGTTTGTATTCAAGAAGAATTATTTATTTGAAGTGGATAATGTAATTGAAACCTGTACTTGTTGACATGAGTTCAACTTGACATTAACAAGGCTAATTATGTGATTGAGGTTCAGCGCATTTCTGATTATTGTTGAGATTAACCTGACTGGGCCATCTTTATTTCTGTTATTTTGCATTTTAATGCCTTACAGTCCATGTCTGTGATTATTCATACTTACAGTTATCAAAAATTAAACTCCATAATTTGCGTCTTCCCTGTCTGCGACCAGTTTGGAGTATATCCTCGTTGAAGTAAAGCATAAATGCGGGCATCCTCTTAACGGCAGAGCTCCCAGGTTTCATCAAGCCTCAGTGAGGTGGGCACGCTTGAAGGACGGAAGAGGATCACACACCCAAGGACCTTCTGTATGGTCAGGTAGCCAGAGTTGGGTGACGGCAGGACACCCGAGGCTCAAGCTTCAAGGGTGCTTGCAATTATGACACAATGATCTTAGACATCGATTATCACACCAAGAAGTCGCAAGCTGACAGCGGAGGCAAATGGCCACACCCCCTGTAGGCTGGCATGCTCCCTCTCACCCCTCTACCACCCCCCTCCCCACCCCCCCCCCCCACCCCGTCCCACCCCGTCCCACCCCCCCCCCCACCCCGTCCCACCACCCCGTCCCACCACCCCCATGATGACCAGTGGCTACAGCAGCTTGGCAACAGACACCAATGCAAAAAGCAACAACACACATTGAAACTTGGTGTGTAACGCTTGTGGCATGAAATAGAATCAGAGAATCCCTATGGTGCAGAAAGAGGCTATTCAGCCCATCAAGTGTGCACCAACCCTCTGACAGAGTATTTTACCCACCTCTCCCCCGATCTAAGCCTGTAACCCCACACATTATCATGGCTAATCCATCTTGGGAACCAAAGGGGTAATTTTGCATGGCCAATCCACTTAACCTGTACATCTTTGGACACTCGGACCTGGACTCTACCACCTCGTCCGCCCCGGAATCGGCGCGGGCGAGGTTCCCAGGACAGAAATCTCTGTTGGCCTCGGACAGGATTTTACGATCTCGCCCGAGTGAAGCCATAAGATCCTGCCCTGGGGGTGGAATTTTCTGGTCCCACTTGTCCCAAGGCTGGAAGATCCTGCCCAAGGTCAACGGACCTTTGAATGGTCAATGTCCCATCTGCCGTGAGAAAATTCCACTTCGGGAGGCAATTTATCATGGATTCTTGGAGCAGAGAAGGTTAAGAAGAGATTTTGTGGAGGTATTCAAAATCTTGAATGGTTCTGACAGAGTAAGCTTCTGGTGGCAGAAGGATCTGCAAAGTGAATGACCAACTCAGAGTTGATGTCAGATTACATACACAGCGAGTAGTTGTGATTGGGAATGCATTGTCTGAGAGCTGGGAGGCAGGGGTGTAGTCGCTGGACTAGTAATCCAGAGAACCAGGATAATGCTATGGGGAGCTGGGGTTTGAATCCCACCATAGCAGATGGTGAAATTTGAATTCAATAAAAATCTAAAGTGAAAAATCTACTGATGACCATGAAACCCATTGTTGTAAAAATCCATCAGTAATGACCTTTAGGGAAGGAAATCTGCTGTCCTTACCTGTTTCGATTTGATCTGATTTGATTTATTATTGTCACATGTATTAACACACAATGAGAAGTATTGTTTCTTGCATGCTATACAGACAAAACATACCGTTCATAGAGAAGGAAAGGAGAGAGTGCAGAATGTAGTGTTACAGTCATAGCCAGGGTGTGGAGAAAGATTAGCTTAGTGCAAGATAAGTCCATTCAAAAGTCTGACAGCAGCAGGGAAAAAGCTGTTCTTGAGTCGGTTGATACCTGACTTCAGACTTTTGTATCTTTTTCCTGATGGAGGAAGGTGGAAGAGAGAATGTCCGGGGTGCGTGGGGTCTTTAATTCTGCTGGCTGCTTTGCCGAGGCAGCGGGAAGTGTAGACAGAGTCAATGGATGGGAGGCTGGTTTGCGTGATGGATTATCTACATTCATGACCTTTTGTATTTCTTGCGGTCTTGGGCAGAGCAGGAGCCATACCAAGCTGTGATACAACCAGAAAGAATGCTTTCTATGGTGCAACTGTAAAAGTTGGTGAGAGTTGTAGCTGACATGCCCAATTTCCTTAGTCTCCTGAGAAAATATAGGCGTTGGTGGGCTTTCTTAACTATAGTGTCAGCATGGGGAGACCAGGACAGGTTGTTGGTGATCTGGAGACCTAGAAACTTGAAGCTCTTGATCCTCTCTACTTCATCCCCAGTGATGTAGACAAGGACATGTTCTCCTTACACTTTCTGAAGTCGATTACAATCTCCTTAGTTTTGTTGACATTGAGAAAGAGATTATTGTTGCCGCACCAGTTCATCAGATTCTCTATCTCATTCCTGTAATCTGTCGCATCATTGTTTGAGATCCGACCCACTACGGTGGTGTCATCAGCAAACCTGAAAATCGAGTTGTTGGCGAATTTGGCCACACAGTCATAGGTGTATAAGGCGTATAGCAGGGGGCTGAGAACACAGCCTTGTGGGGCACCGGTGTTGAGGTTGATTGTGGAGGAGGTGTTGTTGCCTATCCTTACTGATTGTGGTCTGTGAGTTAGGAAGTTCAGGATCCAGCCGCAGAGGGAGGAGCCGAGGCCCAGGCCACGGAGTTTGGAGATGAGTTTTGTGGGAATAATGGTGTTGAAGGCTGAGCTGTAGTCGATAAATAGGAGTCTGACTGGTCTGGCCTACAGCAATGTGGTTGACTCCTAAATGCCCTCAGGGAGGGGCAATAAATGCTTGCCCATCGCTACATTATACAACAAGTATTAAAAAATGTAACATTTTTAAAAAATTAAATAAATACTTGAAGAGGAAAGAGTGGGATGAGGAGATTGATTGAATAACACTACCAATGAGCTAGCATGAGCACAATGGGCAAAATGGCCCTGTTGCCTGTGAAATACTCTCTGCAGACACTTCAACCAGTTTATCGCTCAAAACACGTTTACCCAGGTGCTCTAACTTTATGAGACAGACAAAGGGCTGTGGTTCAAACTTAACTTTATTAAAACGCATTCAAGATAAAGAAACAACTCTTACACAATAAAATTAATTTAACTTTTCCTTATTCTAGGCTGACTGCCTGAAAAACATATACTACCCATTCTGGTGAAGGTGACCGGGCTCTTGGATTCAACTCACTGAGATCACATCGACAGATGAACTCCAGGTTTTCTTGGTACAAAGGTGGATCTTTCGTCACAGTAGGCTGGTCGAGTCTTCGCTGGGGTTTGTCCCAGATGGCTGTTTTCATCCCCCTCTTTGAGTCTCAGGCTTTCAGACAACGGGGTCACAGGGCAGGGGTCACAGCACCCAATAAAGTTAAGCCAGGTCATTCTAGGTGCAGATATCCCCTTCCCCAAGGGGATATGGGCAGGGATTTTACTGCCTTGCCCATCCCAGAATCGGGGTGGGCGAGGCTCGCAGAACAGCATTTCCCGTTGGCCTCGCATGGGATCTTATGAGACTTGGGCAGGCGAGGCGGCAAAATCCTGGCTATGGTTAATAGCAGGGGGGTTTTTGCTGAAGCTGGGGTTATATAACCGTAATGGGGGCGATCTTACCAATAACATTCCAAGTGCTGAACGAGTGTGAAAACAGGATAAAATCGCCCCCAGGTTACTTAGTGCACAAAAAGAGGAAAAGTGTGATTCATGCCAGTAGGGGACAGAATCTATCAGAGTCATAGAGCCATAGAGGTTTACAGCATGGAAATAGGCCCTTCGGCCCAACTTGTCCATGCTGTCCCTTGGTTTTTAACCACTAATTTAGTCCCAATTGTTGACATTTGGCCCATATCCCTCTTATAGCCATCTTACCCATGTAGCTGTCTAAACGCTTTTTAAAAGACAAAATTGTACCTGCCTCTACTGCTACCTCTGGCAGCTTGTTCCAGACAATCACCACTCTCTGTGTAAACAAATTGCCCCTTTGGACACTTTTGTATCTCTCCCCTCTCACCTTAAACCGATGTCCTCTCGTTTTAGACTCCCCCACCTTTGGGAAAAGATATAGACTATCGAGCTAATTTATGCCCCTCGTTATTTTATAGACCTCTATAAGATCACCCCATCAGCCTCCTGTGCTCCAGAGAAAAAAGTCCCAGTCTATCCAGCCTCTCCTTATAACTCAAGCCATCAAGTCCCGGTAGCATCCTAGTGAATCTCTTCTGCACTTTTTCTAGTTTAAAAATATCCTTTCTATAAAAGGGTGACCAGAACTGTACACAGTATTCCAAGTGTGGCCTTACCAATGTCTTGTACACCTTCAACAAGACGTCCCAACTCCTGCATTCAATGTTCTGACCAATGAAGCCAAGCACGCTGAATGCCTTCTTCACCACTCTGTTCACCTGTGACTCCACTTTCAAGGAGCTATGAACCTGTACCCCTAGATCTCTTTGTTCTATAAGTCTCCCCAATGGTCTACCATTAATTGAGTAAGTCCTGCCCTGGTTCAATCTACCAAAATGCATCACCTCGCATTTATCTAAATTAAACTCCATCTGCCATTTGTCAGCCCACTGGCCCAATTGATCAAGATCCCGCTGCAATCCTCAATAACCTTCTTCACTGTTCACTGTGCCACCAATTTTGGTGACATCTGCAAACTTACTAATCATGCCTCCTATATTCTCATCCAAATCATTAATATAAATGACAAATAACAGTGGACCCAGCGCCGATCCCTGAGGCACACCGCTGGTCACAGGCCTCCAGTTTGAAAAACAACCCTCTGCAACCATCCTCTGTCTTCTGTCATCAAGCCAATTTTGTATCCATTTGGCTACCTCACCCTGGATCCCGTGAGATTTAACCTTGTACAACAACCTACCATGCAGTACCGTGTCAAAAGCCTTGCTAAAGTCCATGTAGACAACATCAACTGCACTGCCCTCATCGACCTTCTTGGTTACCCCTTCATGATTTCTCGCCAGGAGCTTGTGCTTGCGCCTTGACCTCTCAATGTTCTGTGTACAATTGTACACAGAGCATTGAGAGATCTGTCACTCCCCCCACATTTTCTCCATGGATATAGCCCCCCCCCCCCCCCCCCCCCGGCAACCACACAACCAACCTTTGCGGACATCAGCCTCCCCTGATTTCTGGCTACCCTGGCTGATCTTTAACTTCCCAGCCAATCGCTGAACTGATATATCCCAGCAATCACCATCCCAATAACACCACCGTCCCCCCCCACCCCCAGCCCACCGCGATTGCCGCCCGGATACACCCCCACAATCGATCGTTACCCCGATAGCCCTCTCGGCCTATCACTGTCCTGGCCGTTCCCCAATTGCAGAGTGCACAGCCCCCTGCCTCCCTTTTGGCCCAGCCAGCTTCAGGCTTCATTCCCTCTCCTTAGGCCCCACCCCTTGTCACTGCATGGTGCCCAGGGGGCAGTGCCAGGGTGTCCAGTGGGCAGTGCCAGGATGGCACTGCCTAAGGGGCACTGCCCCCTGCCCCTGTCCACATGGGCAGGAGAATTCAATGGCCTCAAGTCCAACCGGTGAGGCCATCATGTCTGGTGCCAGTTGCTGGGGATAATATGTGATCCTCGTCGGTGAGAATCTCCACCAGCAAGGCCGTCAGGACAAGTGAGCCCAGACAATTACATCCCGAGCTCACTAATAATATTTAAATTGAGATTGAAATATTATAATAGCCTCACGCCCTTCCTGGAAGCGAGGCTGATCACGCTGGCTTCGCGGTCTTGGTAGAACTGCGAGAGGCAACAAAGCGGGCAAGAAGCTGGTTTTCCGCCTCCCTCGTGATCTCAGCAGCTCACCACACCGATCGAACGGCGCGACAAGCCAATGAAATCTCCCCCAGTCATTTTTTTCCTGTTGTTCTGGCTGAGTACCAGCCAGAGCAATAGATCTGTTTCAGGTCAGAACGACTCTTCCATTGTTAAGGTTGAGCATCTCTTTCAAGATATAAGACAGCTCTGGGATCTGGTTTTGGGTTATAACGACTCCCCCATTGTGAAGCTTCAAGACACAAGACAGGTCTGACCTGGTCCCTGTTGGCCATTGACCTATGGTAACCTTGTCCAGTCTGATTTCTATCAGGCTTTTTGTGTGCAGAAGCTGTTTCGCTGAATATTAATTTAAAGTGTCCAATTTAAATTGGTCCTTTTTGCTTTGGCCATTGGTCACAGCTCATTTCTGTGAAGTATCATTCCATTAAGTTTAAGTATTATTGTCACAAGTAAGGCTTACATTAACACTGCAATGAAGTTACTGTGAAAATCCCTCCGTCACCACACTCCGGAGCCTGTTCAGGTACACTGAGGGAGAACTTAGTACAGCCAATTCACCTAACCAGCACATCTTTCAGACTATGCGAGGAAACTGCAGCACCCGGAGGAAACCCACGCAGACATGGGGAGAATGTGCAGACTCCACACAGACAGTGACCCAAGCCGGAAATTGAACCCGGATCCCTGGCGCTGTGAAGCAGCAGTGCTAACCACTGTGCCACCCTGCCACCTCTATAAAACAACAAAACCTGTGTCTTATTTAAGCAGTCACTGTCTCTCCAGCTATGAATTTTCAACTTTTAATGTTTTTATTTTGGATTTTTTGTGCTTGAGGATTTTTCATTTATTTTGTCTCTCCCAAATGCTGACAGATCAGTGCAGATGTAATATTTTCAAATTCTATTTCTGATAGACATTCAGCTCAGCGCGAGATGATGAATAAATGCCATGAAGCTATCCCACCTTTTTATTTTGACCTTTTTCTCCGAGGGTAATGTGCTCTTGTTTCTGTTTTACAGTAATGCTCATGTTCTGCGGTGAGTTAAGTACTTCTCATTGCATCTCACCTGTTGTTAGTCAGTTGTCTTTTTCATTTTCAAAGATAATTACTTTACAAGATCTGTCGGAAGAAGTGATCCTGCCAAAAAAAAACTGGACTTTGCTTTTATGGATTTGAGTTATCAAGACAGCATTGGCTTTAAAGAGCGGTGATCAAGTGGCCATATCTCAGTAAATTCTGGTTTTGTGTTACCTCCTTTTGTGGGCGGCACAGTGGTTAGCACTGCTGCCTCACAGTGCCAGGGACTTGGGTTTGATTCCTGGCTTGGGTCACCATCTGTGCGGAGTCTGCACGTTCTCCCAGTGTCTGCATGGGTTTCCTCCGGGTGCTCTGGTTTCCTCCCACAGTCCGAAAGACGTGCCATGGCCATGCTAAATTCTCCATCAGTGTATCCGAACACGCGCCAGAGTGTGGCGACTAAGCGATTTTCACAATAATTTCATTGCAGTGTTAATGAGAGACTAATAATAAAATTTAAACTTATGTTCTGTAGTTCAATATAGTGTCGTCAAGAAAGGGCAGTTCAGTATCCTGTAGAATTTTATTATTCAATTCACCAAACAAAATACATTGAGTTGAAACAAAAACAGAAAATGCTGGAAAATCTCAACAGGTCAGACAGCCTCTCTGGAGAGAGAATAGAGCCAACGTGTCGGGTCTGGATAACCCTTTGTCAGAGCTGGCACATTAAGTCCAAGCTTGTTACCGAGCACCATCTCTCCAACTGATGCTCTGCTCCAATCTGATGCATTTGGGCAGGAAATTTCCATCTCTTCTCTCTAGTGAGGATCTTCCAGTCCCGCCATTTATAAACCTCCACCATAGGATTCCCGGTGATGGAGCGGTGTGGGGGAGGGGGGGCGGGGGGGGGGGGGGGGGGGGGGGGGGCGGGGGGTGGTGGATTGAATGAAAAATCCCATTGACAGCGGCAGGACCAGAATTTCCTGCCACCACAAAACACGCCGCAAGGGTTGCTATGAATCTCACCCTCTTTTACTTGCTTCCTTAATCGGCCATATCTGTATTCACTCCATTTTGAACTACAGATGACAGCCATTACTCTGTGCTTGGCGCTGGGCCCCACTGGATAAACGCCTCATCCCAAAGGATGGTGTGAAAGTGCTGGTAATACTTCAAGAGAAAACAAATCCTATTTTCTGAGGTAACAGAATAAAGTTACCGTCATATAAAAACCAAAAATGCTGGAAAAAACCCAGCAAGTCTGGCAGCATCTCATAGAATCATAGAATCCCTACATTGTAGAAGGAGACTATTCGGTCCATCAAGCCTGCAATGACAACTATCCCCACCCAAGCTGTATCCCTGCAACCTCGCAGTATTACCCTGCTAATCCCCCTGTCACCAAGGACGGGATCTTATGGCCTTGCTCGGGCGAGATTGTAAAAACCCGTCCGAGGCCAACGGAGATTTCTGTTCTGCGAACATTGCCTACTCTGATTCCGGGGCGGACGAGGTGGTAGATCTTCGGCGTAAGCAGTGCCGGATTTAGGCATAATCTACTGAAGAGAGGTGGCAGTTTTTCAAGGAATGTCTGTCTAGGGTTCTACAGGACAATGTTCCGAGCAGACAGGGAGGAGTTGGTCGGTTAAAGGAACCGTGGTGCACGAAAGCTGTGCGGGACCTAGTCGAGAAGAAAAGGAAAGCGTACAAAAGGTTCAGAGAGCTTGGCGAAGATAGGGATCTAGATGAGTATACGGCTTGTAGGAAGGGACTAAAGAAGGAAATTAGGAGAGCCAGAAGGGGTCACGAGAAGGCCTTGGCGAGTAGAATTAGGGAAAACCCTAAGGCGTTCTATAAATATGTGAAGAGTAAAAGGATGAGACGTGAAGGAATAGGGCCTATAAAAGGTGAAGGCGGGAAAATCTGTACGGAACCAATGGAAATGGCAGAGGTGCTTAATGAGTATTTTGCCTCGGTTTTCACAGAGGAGAAGGACATGGGTGGATGTACTGTGGGCTTGCGGTGGACTGAAAAGATTGAATATGTGGACTTTAACAAAGAGGTTGTGCTGGAATCTTTGAATGGCATCAAGATAGATAAGTTGCCGGGTCCGGATGGGATGTACCCCAGGTTACTGTGGGAGGTGAGGGAAGAGATTGCAGAGCCTCTGGCGATGATCTTTGCGCCGTCGATGGAGATGGGAGAGGTGCTGGAGGATTGGAGGATTGCGGATGTGGTTCCCATTTTCAAGAAGGGGAATAGGGATAGCCCAGGAAATTACCGACCGGTGAGTCTAACCTCAGTGGTTGGTAAGCTGATGGAGAAGATCCTGAAGGACAAGATTTATGAGCATTTAGAGAGGTTTAGTATGCTCAAGGATACTCAGCATGGCTTTGTCAAAGGCAGATCGTGCCTTACAAGCCTGGTGGAGTTCTTCGAAAATGTGACTAAACACATTGACGAAGGGAAAGCGGTAGATGTGGTTTATATGGATTTTAGCAAGGCATTCGATAAGGTCCCCTTTGCAAGGCTTCTCGAAAAAGTGAGAGGACATGGGATCCAAGGGGCTGCTGCCCTGTGGATCCAGAACTGGCTTGCCCATAAATGACCTAGATGAGGAAGTGGAGGGGTGGGTTGGTAAGTTTGCTGACGACACAAAGGTTGGTGGGGTTGCGGATCGTCTGGAGGGATGTCAGAAGTTACAGAGGGACATAGATAGGATGCAAGACTGGGCGGAGAAGTGGCAGATGGACTTCAACCCAGATAAATGTGTCGTGGTCCATTTTGGCAGGTCGAATGGGATGAATATAAAGGGAAAGACTCTTAGTACGGTAGAGGATCAGAAGGACCTTGGGGTCCGGGTCCATAGGACTCTAAAATTGGCCCCGCAGGTGGAGGAGGTGGTTAAGAAGGCGTATGGTGTGCTGGCCTTTATCAATCGAGGGATTGAGTTTAGGAGTCCGGGGATAATGATGCAGCTATATAAGACCCTCGTCAGACCCCACTTGGAGTACTGTGCTCAGTTCTGGTCACCTCATTAGAAGGAAGGATGTGGAAAAGATTGAAAGGGTGCAGAGGAGATTTAGAAGGATGTTGCCTGGATTGAGTGGCATGCCTTATGAGGATAGGTTGAGGGAGCTCGGTCTTTTCTCCTTGGAGAAACGTAGGATGAGAGGAGACCTAATAGAGGTATATAAGATGTTGAGAGGCATAGATTGGGTGGACTCTCAGAGGCTTTTTCCCAGGGTGGAAATGGCTACCACGAGAGGACACAGGTTTAAGGTGCTGGGGGGTAGGTACAGGGGAAATGTTCGGGGGAAGTTTTTCACACAGAGGGTGGTGGGCGAGTGGAATCGGCTGCCGTCAGTGGTGGTGGAGGCAAACTCAATAGGGTCTTTTAAGAGACTCCTGGATGAGTACATGGAGCTTAATAGAATGGAGGGTTATAGGTAGGCCTAAAAGGTAGGGATATGTTCGGCACAACTTGTGCGGCTGAAGGGCCTGTTTTGTGCTGTAGTTTTCTATGTTTCTATGTTTCTATAAGCTAAACAAGCTACAGCTTAGGGCCTCACAATCCGCAGGGGCCTCACAAAATGTAGAAGGTTTACAATGAAGAGAACATTTAAGAGCGGATACCAGAAAAGAAAAAGAAAGCACCAGCTTGAAGAGCAACTCAAAAAATTACCAAAATTACTAAAATCTATGGGAGAGATCAAGCCAGCCAAATGATAAATATGTAATCAGTAAGTGCATTCATTTGAAAATAATTTGTATTTTTCACTTTAAATACCTTGCTATTAAATAATTAAAAGGCATAATTATGTTTTCAATTTTTTTGTGGCGACCCAAGGTCCTGTTTTGGAATGCACCTTTGTGAGACCTTTTGGTGTAACTTTTTAACAGGGGGCCTCCAAGCTTTATATAGCTTAGGGCCTCACCAAGTCTAAATCCAGCACTAGGCGTAAGGGTCAATTTAGTATGGCCAATCCACCTAGCCTGCACATCTTTGGACTTTGGGAGGAAACTGGGGCACCCAGAGGAAACTCACGCAGACATGAGGAGAACGTGGGAACTCAGCACAGGCAGTCACCCAAGGTTTGAATTGAACCCAGATCCTGGCGCTGTGAGGCAGCAATGCTAACCACTAGGCCATCATGCCGCCCACTGTCACTCTGTGGAGAGAGAAACAGAGTTGGCAGCCGGAATTATCCGACCCTGCCAGGGGCTGGGATTGATCAGTCTCGCTGCTGTGAATAGAGATTTGGCTGAGCACCAAATTCTCAGTCTTCGCTGGCAATGGTAGTGGGGCATACGAGACCGGGGGTTCTGACAAACATTTCGAGTGCGTATGACTCTTTATATCTTAAAGCTAATGATTAAAATTTATTAAAGTTTATTTTATTAGTGTCACAAATAGGCCTACATTAACGCTGCAATGAAGTTACTGTGAAAATCCCCTAGTCATCACACACTGGCGCCTATTCGGGTTCACTGGGGGAGAATTTAGCACAGTCAATGCACCTAACCAGCACATCTTTCAGACTGTGGGAGGAAACCGGAGCACCCAGAGGAAACCCACGCAGACACTGGGAGAACATGCAGACTCTGCACAGAGAGTGACCCAAGGCTGAAATTGAACTCGGGTTCCTGGCGCTGTGAGGCAGCAGTGCTAACCACTGTACCACCGTACCATCCTGGTTTAGGTTGGTGAAGGACTATATTAACTGTTGCTTTTTGGAATAAACTAAAACAGCAAAACGCAGGAAAAGATGAACAAATGGCCGGCACACAAATTCCAAATTCAGGTGGCCATTTGTGGATGGTTAAAGCCTCTATTGTTTTGTACACGTTCCATCATATTTTATTTCATGCTAAACGTATAGATTATTCCACAGTGATAGAAGCAATGATATAAAACTCATTGTTTTCTGATGAGACCAACAAATGGGTCTGGAATACATTTCTTGTTTTTACATTTTTCATCATTAAAGTGAAGAACCCATCAAGTGAATATTCACTCAATATTCTGTACTTGCCAACCTTTGAAATAACTCAGTGTGTGAAAGCCAACACAACAAGTGAAGCATCTGAACCTAAACATGTGCATAAATCTTCCTTCTTCTGTGTTTTTTTCAGGCTGCTGTTCATAGATCCCAACTTACTGATATATTTAGGCACATTTAAAGCACTTAGAATGTTTTTTTTCCCCACCTGGTAATAGCCATGTGCAGCTTTGAAATTGGTTGAAGGACAGCAGAACTGTGACTAACCAAGTTTCTTTGTAAAAGAAGTACAAATACCACATATAATTACCACTAAATGTGTCACAAATATCAGATGGATATAGAAGTTCCATTCTATCATTCAATACAGAGCACCAATTTTACCTGATGCTTTGACTAAATATCAAACCATATAAAGAAAAATTAATGAATCGATCCAACATTGCTGTTTGTGGAATCTTTCTGTGCATCTAAATCACAAGTCAGTGTATTTCAAAGTCATTCACTGCATGTGAAGGGCTTTAGGATAGGAAGAAAATAACATTTTAATCAGGGGAAGGCCTTTAGGGTAATATCTTTTAAAGTTTATTTATGAGTGTCACAAGTAGGCTTACATTAACACTGCAATAAAGTTATTGTAAAAATCCCCTAGTCGCCACACTCCGGCGCCTGTTCAGGTACACTGACGGAGAATTTAGCATGGTCAATGCACCTAACCAGCACGTCTTTCGGACTGTGGGAGGAAACTGGAGCACCCGAAGGAAACCCATGCAGACACGGGGAGAACGTGCAGACTCTGCACAGACAGTGACCCAAGCCAGGAATCGAACCCATGTCCCTGGCGCTCTGAGGCAACAGTGCTAACTACCGTGCTGTCAAGAGTAAATCTCCATTTGCCTTTTTTGCTCCATACCTTTACTTGGAAAGGTAACTTTCCAAGCTATCTTGGACTGCTCCAGTTGTATCCGTGTTTGGGTTTTGAAATGTAACCAGTTGACTGACCCATCTAGCTTTCTGTGGGTGTGTGACTATGCCATGAGGCTGCCTCTGGAGGCAGTCAACACAAAATCAGTTCAAGAAGATCTCTCACTGAATATATATATACCGAGGAAGACTGTTTACCTCACATACGAAGCAACCTTCGCTTCCACAGCCTTTTGCCACGAACCTTTGTGTGAAATAGTGTGCATAATCTCATGAAGATTAGGCAATGTGTCATTTCTGGCATGAAAATTGGAGTGACCCCAGTTGGCGCCACTGGTGTAATTTCTGACTGATCTTATGCCTCATTAATAAACATTTTTATGGCCACAAGGGTCACACCGCACCCCTCTGATTCACCCGCCCTGCCACAAGTTAATCACTGCAATCGCTGGGGAGCTCCATATAAACAATTCCCCAGCACTTGTTCCACATCTATTTCAGGGGACTGGCACCAAGAGGTACACACCTCCCTTTTTGGAGGGAGCCCGGACCAGATTGCTGGACGGTGTACATCAGAGGGGGGATGCACTCCACCCCGTTCCAGGAGAAGACCTTCCAGCAAGGACACCACCCTCGCCTGGGATGCAGTGGCAGCCCTTGTGAGTGCCAGCTCACTGCAGAGGAGAACAGGACAGCAATGTTGGAAGAAGATGAATGATCTTCTTTGTTCAGCCATGGTAAGTGATCCACCCGCAGTCTCTCGCTAGACCCTCTCGCACATCCCTCTTACCTGCAACCCCATCTCTCACCCAGTCCCTCAGGGGTTGCCAACACCAGTCACGAGGCCCTCCTCCCTCCCCCAAACACCATGCTCCCCCTCCACCCCCGTCACTGCCAAGCTCCTCACACTCCAGCTCCCAATCAAGCCTGCCACACCTCATCATCATCTTCAGTCTCACAACCCCTGCCTACCCTCTCCCTCTCTGTGTCATTGCAGGACAAACTCAACCGCAACAAGCATGAACAAGCACACCCAGCTGGAGCAATGTCGGAGCTCAGAACCCTGACCCTCTTCGAGGTCAGAGCCCTCAAGCTGGAGGGGAGGAGAAGAGCCTGCGCTGATGGTGGCGGCAACAACAAATGTGAGAATCCTCAAGACACATCGTCATTCTCCAGTGAGTAATCAATGTTCCTTCCTTTATCCCCTGTGATACACTGATGCCACCTCCCATCTCTTGCAAGCCGAGCAGCCCAGACCACTCTCGCGCCCCCTGGACCCATCGGATACAAGGAGCCCCAGAGACTTCTCGGACCCTACTGTTGAAGGGGCATCACAGCTTTCACCCGCACCCACGCCTAACGCAGATACTCACACCTCAGTGAGTTCACTAAGTAGGCAGACTCTGGGTCACTCACTGGGGAGCACCTCACAGCTGAAGATCCATGGCAGATGGATGCATAGGTGTCCCAGGAAATCAGCACTCGAAGGGATGCCGGAGGCCAGGACTCTGCTGAGCCCCAGGCCGATGATGTGCCCTGGGCCCAGTCATCCCCACAGCTGCTGGAGCTGCAGAGCTGCGAGCGTCAGGAAGGGATGACAGTATCTCTCCTCGGAGCGCAAGGCCAACTGGAGAAGTCCCATCGCCGAAGAGATAATCCCGTCACTGCAGCACAAGAAGGCCAACACTGCAGTGGTGGTGTCCGCAGTGGAGATCTTGGCGCAGGACGAGCACTCCATGGCAGGAGATGTCCGCACCATGGCTCAGCTCATGACCTCCATGTCTGAGGGCATGAACTCTGTGGTGCAGGGCTTCAACTGTATGGTGCAGGCACTGGTGAGAATTCACGAGTGGCAATGCCGGAGGACGGTGGGGCTTCTGGCCCTCACTCCAGCTGCCCCTCTATCCCTTGGAGGAGCACCAGGTCCATTGGGCATATGAATGTGTGAGGATCATCTGGTGCAAAGCCTAAGGCCTTCCACCCAGGGGTGTCCAGACCATCTGACTCCCCTCCCGGTGAGCGACACACCCCAAGCCCCACATACCATGGAGGGCAACACTGCAGTACCTGTGCTGCCTGAAAGCAGGTCCAGGAACCCCAGGGGACACCCACCAAGGTGATCTCAGGCAACAGGGTGTGGAAGTCAGCAAACCTCCTCAACATCAGCTGTCAATCTTGGGGAAAGCACATAGTGTGAGAGTAAGGAGGGGTAGGAACTTGTAGGCATCTAGTTGGCATGGGTGAAAGAAGGCACAAATGTCGAAAGGTCATCACTGTACATAAATAGAAGCATAGAATCATGGAATCTCTACAGTGCAGAAAGAGGCCATTCAGCCCATTGAGTGTGTACCAACCACAATCGCATCCAGGCCCTATTCCCGTAACCCCATACATTTACCCTGCTAATCCCCCCAACACTAGGGTCAACTTTAGCACATCTTTGGACTGTGGCAGGAAATTGGAGGAAACCCACACAGACACGGGGAGAATGTGCAGACACCACACCCACAGTGACCAAGGTCAGAATTGAACCTGGATCCCTGGCGCTGTGAGGCAACACTGCTAACCACTGTGCCACCGTGCTGCCCTAGTTCTAGAATAAATATTCGCTGTGTTCACCCACAGAGCCTCCACCATGGTATTTGGTGCCGAAAGCTGTGTTGAACCCCTGCACGCACATCCAGTGCTTCATCCGTGATGAGTGTGAGAATGGCTGTGCTATGTCTCACCCACGCTGAAGAAACTGTAGATGCTCAGCTACAGGTAACCCTTCCCCAACCCCACGGAAACCCTTCCCACATTCCCTTTCATTGGAGGGACATCTCTCCTCCCATCCCCAGTCATCAAGGTTAGAGCATTTCAATAGCATTGCACCTGTGCTCCAGAGGCCAAGGCGCTGTCTAAACGCTGAGAGTCTCCCCACCTCAGGTGAAACTGAAACTGAAAAGCTGAGCCCTTACCCCAAAGGGGCCTGCAGTGCCTGGTGCTCATCTTAACCTGTTTATAAAGCCCACCATGTACCCGTTCATTGGCAGGGCCAATTCAGCTTTCGGTCAGGAAGGAGTCAGACATAGCGCTGAGGATGAAAGGAACATCGCTCTATCCTCACAGCAAGTCATCATCACTCTCCCACAGAGTCCAGCCAATGGCTTCGACCCCCTGTCCATGAAGATGTGCAACATTGTGGTTTGATGATGCTGGCATCACATTCTTTGATGTGGAGATGCCGGTGTTAGACTGGGGTGGTCACAGTAAGAAGCCTCACAACCCCAGGTTAAAGTCCAACAGGTTGATTTGAACTCATGAGTTTTCAGGGCGCTGCTCCTTCATCAGGTGAGTGGCTTGATGAAGGAGCAGCGCTCCGAAAGCTCGTGATTCCAAATAAACCCGTTGGACTTTAACCTGGCATTATGAGACTTCTTACTGTGACCACATTCTTTACTTGACCTGACACCCATGGGGGAGGGCTTAACACAGGACATTTTTACAGTATATTTGCTGTACTGGCTATTTAAAGTGAAAATTATCTTTTTATTTGAAGTATCAGTTATCTGTTGATTTATATTTAACTTGCATTGGTTCCGATTCATATTCGTGTAAAGGCTACAAACAGAGGAATCTTGTTGGCAATTTCTTTATTTGGGGATCAATCAGTAAATATGGTTATTGATGGTACCCCCACGGGATTCAGAGGAGCTGTGAGGTTGTACATTGTCCACCTTCCCCACACAATGCTGCTAAAAAGCCTCTTGGCGCATGCCTGCTAACATTCCTCTCCTTATCCACTATTTTCAAACTATCAAAACCTCTAACCAATCTGACACAGTAATTATCTCTACTTTTATTGACAAGGATTTACAAGGATGTTGCCAGGATCAAGGGACTGAGTTATAGGGAGAGATTGGACAGGCTAGGACTTTTTTCTTTGGAGCGTAGGAGACTGAGGGGTAATCTTATAGAGGTGTTTAAGATCGTGAGAGGCAGGGATAGGGTGAATGCACTCAGCCTTTTTCCCAGGGTTGGGGAATTGAGAACTAGGGGGCATAGATTTAAGTTAAGAGGGGAAAGAATGAATGGAAACCTAAGGAGCAACTTTTTTTTACACAGAGGGTGGAATGAGCTGCCAGAGGACGTCATTTGACAAATTACAACATTTAAAAGGCATTTGGACAGATACATAGATAGGAAAGGTTTAGAAGGGTATAGGTCAAATGCAGGCAAATGGGGTTAGCTTAGATGGGCTTTTTGGTTGGCATGGACCAGTTTGGGCCGAAGAACATGCCTCCGTGCCATAGATTCTATGAATCTATGACTCTACTGTCTCTTTTACCTGGAAATGCAAACTCACATTCCAGAAAAGAGATTTTCTAACACAGAAATTCTTGGCTCTTTAATAAAATTCTGGTTTGTCTTTTTTTTTAAGCCTTTGTGTTTTCAGATACTTGATCGAGTCAGCTGCAACTTGCCATCTTGTGCCACCATGTGACTTTGCCCCCACGCTCAGTGGAGGACCCGTTACTGTAATAGTGGGAACTGACCCATTTTGGATTGCAAATATCTTCATGACTTTTCTGAATGCGGCAGTCATATTCGTGTGGACGAGGCAGGCGGTGTATATAGTATGGGTCCATATACCAGACGCAGGCGGTTTCAGAGTGTGGAATTTCAAGCAGGTTTCGGAGGCAAAAGTGAGTTCTACACCAGTTTATTAAATTAGGCAATTTACACAAAAGCAAGCACTACACTGAATGGAATACCCATTAATACCAAGGGTTATCTTTCATTTGAACTCCTCACCATTCAGTTTACTGTCACCTTTTGCCACTTCACACTCTTATGTGAAAAAGTCTTTTCATTCATATTAATAACTCAATAAGATCACCTCACACTCTTCTGAGCTGCAATCGATACAGGCCCAACCTGTCTAACCTTCCCTCGTAAGATAACCAGTGAAATCCAGAGCTTAGGGTTAGGCAGTTGAAGGCAGAACCACTGGTCACTGAAGATGTGCAAGAGATCACCAAAGTAGAGCTGGAAAAGATTCCATTGTGGCACAGTGAGGCCGGGAAAGATTTGAAAACGGGATTTCGAGTTTTAAAATGGAGACATTTCTGGGTTTAGACCCAATGTATGCCGGAGGGGTGGGGAGGGGGTGATGGGGGAATGGGACTTTGAGCAAATTAGATTACAGGCAGGGGAGTTTTGGATGTGCACTGCTTTATTTAATCATTAATGTGTTGGAGACTGGGGTAAAAATGTTGTCTTACTAACAGTCAAGATTAGTCCAGCTGATAAATGTCATTACGTATTCCTGCTTCTTGTGAACATCAGCACTCCTACTTTGCAGAACCCTTTCTAAATGACGTGGATTGTCAATCCCTGCACCGCCTCTCCCCCTCCAACGGCCCCCCACCACATCCCCCCACCTCCCTACCGCACCCCCAAGATTGTCCTGTACTTGAAGATTAAGCTCCAGTACACTGGTTGCAAGGCTAAAGATAATTAAATTAAACTGTGTTTCATCTGATTTCTTTGAACGTAGCAGCTTGCATTTTGCTAATAACTATCAATGCAGTAAAGTGTCCCAAGGTGCTTCACAAAGCTTTTTCAACCAAACTCTCTCCCTGAGCCACGTAAGGGGTTATTAGGTTAGATGAGAAGAAGGTTTTAAGGGGCATCTTAAAGGACAGGAAGTTACAGAGGTAGAGATAATCACATGTGAATAAATTAGGAGTAGTAGCAGGCCATTCAGCCCCTCGCATCAGTTCCGCGGCCATTCAAATCCGGCCTTGGGTGACTGTCTGTCAGGAGTCTGCACGTTCTCCCCATGTCTGTGTGGGTTTCCTCCGGGTGCTCCGATTTCCTCCCACAGTCCAAAGATGTGTGGGTTAGGTTGATTGGCCATGCTGCCACCAGGAGGATTAGCAGGGTAAATACGTGGGGTTACGGGGATAGGGCTCGATGGGCTGAATGGCCTCCTTCTGCACTGCTTGTTTGTAGTAAGATCATGGATGATTTAATTGCAACTTCAACTCCACTTTCTGCTGACCTCCTATAGCCTTTATTAGTTAAGAATCTATCCCCCATTTCTTTAAAATTATATATTGACCCAGTCTCCATTTCCCTCCTGGAGAGTTTCAAGGATTCAGCACTCTCTGGGAGAAAACATTTCTTCTCAACTCCACTTAAATGGGAGACCCCTTCTTTTTAATGTGTCTCCCAGTTCCAGTCTCTCCCACCAGGGGAAATATTGATTCAGTATTCACCCTATTGAGCCCTCTGAGGATCTTACATGTTTCAATAAGATCACCTCACACTCTTGTGAACTGCAATAGATACAGGCCCAACTTGTCTAACCTTGTAAGATAACCAGTGAATTCCAGAGCTTAGGGTTAGACAGTTGAAGGCAGAACCACCAATGGTGAGGAAACTCCGACTGAAGATGTGCAAGAGATCACAAAACTAGAGCTGGAAAAGATTGCATTGTGGCACAATGAGGCCGGGAAAGATTTGAAAACTTTGGTTTAGAGTTTTAAAATGGAGATATTTCTGAGTTTAGACCCAATGTATATCGGGGGAATGGGACTTTGAGCAAATTAGATTACAGGCAGGGATGTTTTGGATGTGCACTGCTTTATTTAATCATTTGATTTGATTTGATTTATTATTGTCACATATATTAGCATACAGTGAAAAGTATTGTTTCTTGCGCGCTATACAGACAAAGCGTACTGTTCATAGAGAAGGAAAGGAGAGAGCGCAGTCATAGCTAGGGTGTAGAGAAAAATCAACTTAATGCAAGGTAGGTCCATTCAAAAGTCTGACAGCAGCAGGGAAGAAGCTGTTCTTGAGTCAATTGGCACGTGACCTTAGACTTCTGTATCTTTTTCCCGATGGAAGAAGGTGGAAGTGAGAATGTCCGGGGTGTGTGGGGTCCTTAATTATGCTGGCTGCTTTGCTGAGGCAGCGGGAAGCGTAGACAGAGTCAATGGATGGGAGGCTGGTTTGCGTGATGGATTGGCTACATTCACGACCTTCGTAGTTTCTGGCGGTTTTGGGCAGAGCAGGAGCCATTCCAAGTTGTGATACAACCAGAAAGAATGCTTTCTATGGAGCATCTGTAAAGGTTGGTGAGAGTCGTAGCTGACATGCTAAATTTCCTTAGTCTTTTGAGATGGTGGAGGCATTGGTGTGCTTTCTTAACTATAGTGTCGGCATGGGGGGACCAGGACAGGTTGTTAGTGATCTGGACACCCAGAAACCCGAAGCTCTCGACCCCTTCTACTTTGTCCATCATTAATCATTAATGTGTTGGAGACTGGGATAAAAATGTTGTCTTATGAACAATCAAGATTACAAGATAACAAAAGATGAAAATGCTGCAAAATCTCAGCAGGTCTGACAGCATCTGTGGTAGAGATGTGGTAGAAGCTTTCGGAGCTTGCAGCTCCGAAAGCTTGTGTGGCTTTTGCTACCAAATAAACCTGTTGGACTTTAACCTGGTGTTGTTAAACTTCTTACTGTAGAGAATAGAGCCAATGTATCAAGTCTTGATGACCCTTTGTCAGAGTGGGGGACCACATGCAGCCACACATGGTCTCAGCAACCCTACACTGAGGCAGCCTCCTCACTGACTGCCTCTACACACTGGCTGTTCAATTAAGGATGCTGGGTGGACCAAGGAAGAGGGAGCCTCCCCATCCCCTCCCACAACTCCCTCACCCCCAGCAATATCTAGATGGCTGACACATTGGGAGAGGTAAGTGCTACTTGAGAAGAGGGAGACTTATGGGTTGCCTCAGAATGGAGGCACTGACAAAGGCCTCCCTCTTCGGAAAGGTGAGGAAGTACTGTGAGGGGCCTTAGAATAGAGGGTTGACCACTCCAGAAAATTCCTGCTGTTGTCCCTGAACCTCTCCCTGCATTGCAGCGCCCTGGTGTTGCCAATTAATTTAGTCACTCACAGCACGTAGAACTCCCAAGAAGAGCCTGTGTCTGCAGTGTTGCTAAGTCCCCAATGTGGTGGGAGGCAGTACAATGTTAGGGGTGCGGCTTCGGAGGGGGTGCTGGAATTCCAGTGGTGCTTCACACTGTTTTTCCAGCCCCTCCACATCCAACCCCATCTCCACAGTACCGGCAAAGTTCACCCAATGTATCTGTACCCTTCTAAATTGGCATGGCAGGGTCATGTGCTCAGACAACGGGTCAATAGTAGGAACTTCAGGGTGGGCAGTTTGCGGCAGGTTGTAATAATCCTCCAGGAATTCATCCAATCAGAATTGGCAACACTTTGGCTGACCTCAAGCAAGGTCCAGGCTCAATCCCGTCTATTCCATTCTCAACGTTCACCTAACCCAAAGAGAAAATGCTGGAAAATCTCGGCAGGTCTGGCAACATCTGTAAAGAGAGAAAAGAGCTGCCGTTTCGAGTCCAGATGACCCTTGTGGGACACGCCTTGTGGGGAATCAATGGCCGAGTGGCATAATCACTAGACTCTTCATCCAGAAACTCGCTATTGTCCTGAGGATCCGGGTTCAAATCCAGCCACGGCAGATAGTGGAATTTGAATTCAACAAAAACAAATCTGGAATTGAGAATCTACTGATGACCATGAAACCATTGTCAATTGTTGGCAAAAGCCCATCTGGTCCACTAATGTCCTTTAGGGAAGGAGATCTGCTGTCTTTACCTGGTCTGGCCTACATGTGACTCCAGAGCCACGGCAATCGGCTTGACTGTCAACTGCCCTCCAAGGACAACTAGGGAAGAGAATTGAATACTGGCCATCAGCGATGCCCATGTCCCACAAACGAATAAAATAAAAGAGTAGAAGTCAATCATTTGGCCTGTCGAACCTGGGGTCCAACATTCCAACAGGCTGCTCATCTCTCTTTCCACCACTTTTCCCCAATATTAGAATCCCTACCATGCAGAATGAGGCCATTCAGCCCATCAAGTCTGCACTGGCAGGGCATCCTACACAGCCCCAGCCCTATCCCTGTAACCCCACTCATTTACCCTTTTCTTACCCCCAACCTACACATCTTGGGATACTAGGGGCAATTTAGCATGGCCAATCCACCCAACCTACATATCTTTGGCGTGTGGGAGGAAACCGGAGCACCCGGAGGAAACCCACACAGACACGGAGAGAATGTGCAAACTTCACAGGCAGACACCCAAGGCTGGGATTGAACCTGGGTAACTGGTGCTGTGAGGCAGCAATGGCAGCCACTGTGCCACCGTGCCGCACCCATGTCCCTTGATGTTATTAATATTCAGAAAACAATCGATTTCTGTTTTAAACATGCTGGATAACTGAGCTTCCGCAGCCCAGTGGGATAGAGAAATCCAAAGATAAGTGATGGGATTTTTCAGTCACCCCGCCCCCCGCCCCCCCCCCCCCCCCCCCCGCCTCCTCCCACCAACCCCAAGTATGGAAATCCCTACCCGAGGTCAATGGATCTTTAAATGGTTCGCCAAATTATCCTCCCCCCCCTCCCGCCCCTCCCCGCCCGCAATGATTCCCACGGTGGGCAGGACTGGAAAATTTACCCCAAGAAATTGCAGGAGATAGTAATAGTTATAGACAAGAAGTAACGAACTAACTAACTAACTAAGTTATAGACAAGAAGTAACTAACCCCACGTAGCACTAGTGCTCTTTGTTTAATAGGGATTCAAAAACCAGCTCATTCTGGTTCTGCAAGCCCTCACATGATCTGTTCAGGAGCTGACTCTCTGCTGACCCTAGGAAAGCTTCATGCAACTTCCTACATTCCGTATCCATGGCTGTACTTTAATCTGCCGGAGTTGTATGATTCAAATTCCATTGAAGCTAAACTTCCTACTTGAACACATAATTAGCTTTTGTTAGCACTCGTAGCTACATCCGTGCCAATTAATTTAATTCTGTTTTGCATTTATTCTGCTCAGGCAGTCTGTTCTGTGTATACAGCAATTCAGTTAGTGCTGTTCCCACTTTCTCCTTCCACACGCTGTCATCTCCTGAATACAATGACCATTCATCAAGCTGCTGACCTGTTATGTTACACACCCTCATATGAGATTGAGACTTCTGGAACTATTGACAAACTCTACTCTCTCATTTATCTAGCCTAAATTGTTTTAAATGAATTCGGAAAAAGAAAATCAGGCAAACATGTCAATTCCACAGCAGAAATTCAACCCTCGTTATCCGATTGCGTTGAGGTGAGGAGAAAGGACAACCAATTAGAAAGTGCCTTAGCTCACTGGGTGGGATTTTATGGCCTCGCTCGTCCCAAAACTGTGAAATCCCACCCGAGGGCAAGGGGCCTTTCCAGGGTCCGCCCCTCGCCTGCCCCGATCCCAGTGGCAGGCGGGGCGGTAAAATTCCCGTCACTGTCTCTGTCAGAGAGTATGCTAGCCAATTGTGTCATACAACCAAGTGGGTACATTAAACCAGTGTGCCAGTCAATCAAGAGGCATGGTAAACCAGTTTGCCACAGCCAATCGGGGAGTGTGTGTGCCGGCCAATCAAAGGAGGTGTTAATGCCCTGTATCAGCCAAACAGAGCGTATGTTCATCCAGTGTGCCGGCCAGTCAGAGCGTGGGCTAATCCCATGTGCCAACCAACCAGCGTCTGTGTTCCCTCACTGTACCAGTCGGGCAGATGGCTTGCCAATGCACCGTGGCAGCGGGTCACCCAGATGTAGCTTTATAGATACTAATTTCAAGTCAGAATTTTACAGAATAACTGAAAATTTTCCTCACAAGTAACTCTTCAGAATAACTGTATCAGGTAAATTTTGCACTTCAACACACTCAGTGCAGATCCAGGCACAACAGGAGTGTTTAACTGAAGACCAGCATGGCCTTCCATTAATATGGAATGCTTTTTGGAGGGCTAAAGTGTAAATATTACCCATTATATAAAAGAGATACAGAATTTCTCACGCCTTGTCTTTCTCTGTACACAGTTTTGCGAGTGCCCTCACTGGTCATGATCTATGGCATTCATCAAAAGATCACAATCTGCGCGATTGCTAACTTCATTCATAATTGTCAGTTCATTGTCCGATGTTTTCTTGTCTTTTAACATAAAATGTTTCTTCACTTGCAGGTAAAAACGAATAAACAGAGCAATACAGATTAGTCCAATTCCGGTAGCCACTCCAAAGTAGATATGCCTGCAAGTATACGGAAGGATATGAGAGGGAGTGTAAAAGTAATTCGATTGTTCATCTAATTATTTGCGACTTGACAGCAATTTGACCTTTCAAATTGAGACAGGGATGGCACTATCCAATACAAGTAACACACTGAGGTCTATAATTCCCCCCACATGGAATTATAGTTCAGCAAGAAGCGGGCTTCTTTAGGAGCAACATCGGAGAGGCTCGGACCTGTCCACTTACAGACCAGAGGTTATCTGAATTTGGTGGGAAACAGGTTAAAGGTGATGGTGCGCTGCCTTCTTGAACCGCTGCAGTCCACGTGGTCTAGGTACACCCACAGTGCTGTTAAAATCATAGAATCATTGAATACCTGCAGTGCAGAAGTAGGCCATTTGGCCCATCGAGTCTGCATCGATGCTCTCAGATACAGCATCTTACCCATAACCTATCCCGGTCACTCCACATATTTACTTCACTAATTCCCCTAACCTACACACCTTGGGACACTAAGGCGCAATTTAGCATGGCTAATCCACCTAACCCGCAGATCTTTGGAGGGGGGAATTCCAAAATTTTGAACTGGCAACAGTGAAGGAACGGTGATATATTTCCAAATCAGGAGGGCGAATGACTTGGAGGGGAACTTTCAGATGGTGGTGTTCCCACGTTTCTGCTGCCCTTGTCCTTCTAGGTGGTAGAGGTTGCATGTTTGGAAGATAATGTTGTGGAATCATAGAATCTTACAGTGCAGAAGGAGGTTATTTGACGCATTGAGTCTGCACCGACCACAATCCCACCCAGGCCCTATTCCCATAACCCCATGTATTTACCCTGCTAATCCTCCTGACACTAAGGGGCAATTTAGCATGGCCAATCCACCTAACACCAACATCTTTGGAGGAAACCGAAGGACCCAGAGGAAACCCACGCAGACACCGGGAGAATGTGCAGACTCCACACAGTCACTCAAGCCGGGAATTGAACCCAGGACTCTGGCGCTGTGAGACAGCAGTGCAAATCACTGTGCCACCGTGTTGAAGAAACCTTGTTGAGTTGCAGTAATGAATCCTGTACATGGCTGCCACTGTGTGGCTGTGGTGAAGGCAGTGAATATGTAAGGTGATGGATGGAGTATCAAAAAAGTGGGCTGCTTTGACCTGGATGGTGTTGATCTTCCTGAGTGCAGTTGGTGTTGTACCTATCCAGTATTCCATCACTTCCGATTTGTGCCTTACAGATGGTACACAGGTTTGGGGGAGTCAGGAGGTGAGTTATTCACTGCAGAATACCCAGCCGCTGACCTGCTCTTGTAGCCACATAGAATCCCTAGAGTGCAGAAGAGGTCATTCGGCCCATCGCGTGCACCAACATTCCGAGATGGTATATTACCTAGGCCCTGTTCCTCGCCCTATCCTCGTAGCCCCACACATTTCCCATGGCTAATCCATCTAACCCACATGTCTTTACAGACTAAGGGACAATTTAGCATGGCCAATCCACCTACCCTGCATATCTTTGGAACGTGGGAGGAAACCGGAGCACCCGGAGGAAACCCACACAGACATGACACCCAAGGCCAGAATTGAACCTGGGTCCCTGGAGCTGTGAGGCAGCAGTGCTAACCACTGTGCCACTGCGCCACTAGTCCAGTTCAGTTTCTGCTCAATGGTAATAGCCAGGATGTCGATAGTGGGAGAATTCAGTGATGGTAATGCCATTGAGTGTGAAGGGAGTTGGTTAGATTGCCTCTTGTTGAAGATAGCCATTGCCTGACACTTATGTGGTAAGAATGTTAAAATTATACGGTTGGAAGGCCACTATTTAGGTCCAGAAGTAGTCTCCATCACAAGGCAAGTGCATCAGAGAACTTAGAGACAGGGATCACAGTCAGGTTACACCAGTAATCTGTGATTTATACAAGCTAATGGGAAAATGTATTAAAACTTTTATGAGCTCTATGTGACATGGAGACACCATGAAGACAAAAGCCTTGACCCCCACAACTATGACTCTATATATGGGCCTCTATGACTATATATGGGCCAAATGCGGGCAATTGGGATTAGCTTGGGGGTTTAAAAAAAAAGGGCGGCATGGACAAGTTTCCATGCTGTAAACCTCTACGACTCTATGACTCTAACTCTTGCTTCCTTTCTTTAAACATATGCCTGTCACTATGGAAACTGTAGCCCCCCCCCCCCCCCACCCCCCCCCCGTTATCCCCACAAAATCCACGCCTCAAAAGAAAACTGGGGCCAGGCATGGAGTGGGTGCTTGATTCCTCTCCCCCATTAGCCAACCCTGTGTCCCCCGCGATCCTTCTCTGTTTATATAAATTACAGAATCACAGAATCCCTGCAGTGCAGAAGGAGGCCATTCGGCCCATCAAGCCTGCACCGACAACAATCCCACCCACCCCCCTATCCCCGTAACCACACATATTTACCCTGCTAGTCCCCCTGACACTAAGGGACAATTTAGCAGGCCAATCCACCGCACCCGTACATCTTTGTTAGTGTGGGAAGAAACCGGAGCACCCGGAGGAAACCCACGCTGACACGGGGAGAAGGTACAAACTCTACACAGGTAGTTGCCCAAGGCTGGAATTGAACCCAGGTTCCTGTCTCTGTGAGGCAGCAGTGCTAACCACTGTGCCACTGTACCACCCCATAAATAAATAAATGATTTATTTGATACCAAAATTTTATTTTAAGAGAAAGGTACCTCAGCTCCAGGGGGTGTTGATATGGAAATACTCAGAGCTATCAGGTCTGCTTACACCGCTCTGGAATCAGCTTCCCTCACCTTGCTGGCAATCTCTGATTGTAAGCCAGATCCCCTGGAGACTGAGGAAGTGGCTATTCCCAGTGTAGGGATTCCCAAGCCATCCAGATTTGTGCCAATGCCCCTGTAGGGAGTAGGTGAAGGTTCTGTACTGACCAAGCTGAGGGAAAGCTCTCAGTATATGCTGGGACCTGACATATTTCAGCTGCTCCACCTAATTCTGTCCGGATATCTCAACGGAATTTTCCATTTTTGTACAGAGTGCGGGCTGAAGCGTGGGGCTCACTGCCGGCACAGCCGACTTTACTCACAGCATCGTGCGGTACTCTGTGCTAAAGAGAGGAGGCATTGCCCAGACCATCACGCTGGGATGGGGCTGGAAAACACTGGGGATGTCGGGAATCCCGAGATCGGGGCACCTTTTCTAAAGGGTGACCTACCTGGGTGGGAATCTCATTACATCACTGATGGCGGGGGGGGGGGGGGGGGGTGAATTGTGAAAATTGGAATATGAGATCTTGCTGGAAAATCCCCTGCAAAGTCTGAGTTCACCTGAATGACTCAAGTAAATTCCTCCACTGCCATTGCTTTCAGAGTGAAAATGGCAACCAGAGTTTTGGCCTGGAGTCTCCAGGAATCAAAGATCAATCTCCAGGATATTGCTATGTGCAAGCCCGGGGCAAAACTAGTGAGGAATTAAAAAGATTTCTTCATCATTTTCTTTGAACATTTCTCTTTACAGTATAGACATATAGGGCGGCACAGTGGCACTGCTGCCTCACAGCGCCAGGGCCCTGGGTTCAATTCTGGCCTCGGGTCACTGTCTGCGTGGAGCTTACACATTCTCCCCGTGTCTGCGTGGGTTTCCTCTGGATGCTTCGGTTTCCTCCTACACTCCAAAGATGTGCGGATTAGGTGGATTGGCCATGATAAATTGTCCTTCAGTGCCAGGGGGATTAGCAGGGTAAATACATGGGGGTACAGGGATAGGGCCTGGTTGGGACTGTTGCCAGTTGTTGATGGGTTGAATGGGCTCTTTCTGCACTGTAGGGATTCTATAATCCAACGATATAAAAATCTTGATAATTAGGAAATAAAGGTTGTTGGCTACCAGTCAAGCATCATTTAATTGGGTAATGTTTACTTTTGCTTTCCAATTGGCCTAGGAAGGCAAGGACAAATGTTTTAGTCAACTAATGACTGGACATGTGATAAAAACCTTCAGGAATTCATTTAATCACATTTTCACCCCTAACCACAGCCAATGTGACTATTGTAGAAGTTTGATAATATCACAGCATGGTTGCTGGGTTATTGTGAGGTTCAGTTCAAATGGGCTTCAGGTACATGGATCACAGTAACGGTTCAAAAAGACATCTCACCAACATCTTTCCCAGGGCAATTAAGGATGGGAAATAAATGCTGGCCGAGCCAGCAATGTCCACATCCATCGAAAGAATAAATAAAAAGAAGGAGCAGCATAATGATTGGCTGCTGTGCCACTATCATTGATACTAGGCCTAAAGGCCTTTTGGAAATAACAACAAACCTGAACGCATCTGTGTCATACATCCGGCAGGCTCCACGATCCCCACATCTGTTGGTTCCCCATTTCAGACAGGTTGTGTCTATCAATGCTCCAAAGTAAATAGGAGCGGGGATTCCAGCTGGAACAGAAGGAAAAGGAGGTTTTAGAAATGACATTTGGAACAAAACCAATAACCTGCACTGATATACTTTTAATATTGTAAAATGTCCCAGCAGGGTGCGGAGCACAGAGTGGAGGGTGGCACGGTGGCACAGTGGTTAGCACTGCTGCCTCATAGCGCCAGGGATTCGGGTTCGATTCCCGGCTTGGGTCACTGTCTGTGTGGAGTTTGTACGTTCTCCCCGTGTCTCCATAAGTTTCCTCCGGGTGCTCCCGTTTCCTCCCACAGTCCAAAGATGTGCGGGTTACATTGATTGGCCATGCTAAACTGACCCTAGTGTCAGGGGATTAGTGGGGCAAATATGTGTGGTTACGGGGAAAGGGCCTGGGTGGGATTGTGGTCAGTGCAGACTCGATGGGCTGAATGGCCTCCTTCTGCACTGTAGGGATTCTATGATTCTAAAAGAGTGTGGTGAGGCTGGTGTGTTAGGGAGGCAGTGGCATTGTGGTATTGTCAGTGGTACTAGTAATCCAGAGACCAGGGGTTGATGCTCAGGTGACCAGGTTCAAATCCCACCACAGCAGGTGATGAAACTTGAATCCAATAAAATCTGGGATTAAAAATCTGTGATGAGCTGTGTTGGTAATTTAATGCAGATGGGAATTCAGTGCTGAAGGCCTGTTAAGTAAGTCTTTTTATTTCAGCCTCCAAACAAGGTGTGTCTTTGATTAAGGAAGCAGATAGGTTGAGATTTTGGGTGGGATTTTCCAGCCCTTCCCGCTAACCAGATCTTCCAGTCCCACCAAATGTGACCCCCTGTGATGGAGGGGGTGAGGGGGGGGATGGTGAGGGTATTTGGTGGTGGGATGGGAGAGTCATGCAAAATGCCATTGACATTGTTGAGACCGTAAGATTCCCCCGGCGTCCAATGTTAAGCTGTCTCCCCTGCCAGAAAACACACAGCGGGGGGATTGGAAAATCCCACCATTATCCCTCTCAATGCGGGCAGTGTTTTCAACAAGTACTGGGGGGATATAAGCATTACTTAAATTTACAGCTTAACTGGTTAACGCATATTTCTAAACTTGAAACCCAATTCCTTCTCTTCCTCCTACTGTGAGTGTACCTACATCACGTGGACTGCAGCAAGAAGGCAACTCATCACCACCTTCTCAAGGGCAATTAGATATGAGCAATAAATGGGGACCTAGCCAACGAAGCCCACATCCAGTAAGAGAATAAAATTTAAAAGGCACCATGCCCTAAGAGGGCATTGGTTACCATGACTGCCATTGGATTGGTCCATGATGATGCTTGAGCAAGCACTGCAGTGGTTTGCTGTTGCTGACCAGGAAACTCTCCCACTCTTACCGCCTGCCATCAGGTGTATTGGAAAAATTTTACAAAACAGTATTCAACCTGTTTGGCCAAATTATAAATGCACCTTCTTTGGCAATCAAGTCCTGAAGTGGGACTCGAACTGGATCCTCTAGCTCAGAGGCAGGGACACTACCCACTGAGCCATGAGACCTCCTTCAAAACCCAACTAGTGCAGTAAAACATAATAAAGATGACATAACAAAGCTGCGTTGCAGCTGTAACATGTAGGGCCTCCTGGACACCATTGTGAACCACAATAAACACATCTGCAATAAGTGTCTGCAGCTTGAGGAAATTTGGCTCTGTGTTGATGAGCCAGAGTCAAAGTTTCAGACACTGTGCTGCATTGGGGAGTAATGCTTTAGATATCCGTGTGGTGTAGACTTTAGACATGTCTAAAGCATTACTTTCTGAGGCTTAAAAGTTTGAAAGTTAATTCATCGGTGTCACAAGTAGGCTTACATTAACACTGCAGTGAAGTTACCGTGAAAATCCCCTAGTTGCCACACTCTGATACCTGTTCGGGTACACTGAGGGAGAATTTAGCGTGACCAATGCACCTAACCAGCACGTCTTTCGGACTGTGGGAGGAAACCAGAGCACCCGGAGGAAACCCACACAGACACGGGGAGAACATGCAAACTCCGCACAGACAGCGACCCAAGCCAAGAATTAAACCCGGGTCCCTAGCGCTGTGAGGCAGCAGTGCGAACCACTGTGCCACCATGCCGCCTCAGAAAGGCTAAGAGCCTTTCATAATGATCTGTAAACATCTTAAGTATATGAATACATCCTCTGTCCATTATTTCCAGTGAAACTGGAGAAACAAAATAAAAACTTCCAAAAATTCTGGAAGCCTTCATAAAAGTATTTACATACAATGTACACATATTGTTGCCCAGTGTGGAATTGTTTAGGCTTGATTTTAACCTAAGCGTGAATGGTTTGGGTTCCAGTTGTTTACCTGACTTACACAACAGCACCAACTTATATTTATATATAATAGAATGCCCAAGGCACTTCACAAAGGCATTATAAAACAAATTATGATGCAAAGCCACTTCAGGAGATATTAGGGCAGATGCCCTAAAGCTTGGAAAAATGAGGTAGGGTTTGAGGAGTGTCTGAAAGGAGGAAAGCAAGGTAGGGAGGCAGAGAGGTGAAGGGAATTTGATTTGATTTGATTTGATTTATTATTGTCACATGTATTAGCATACAGTGAAAAGTATTGTGTCTTGCGCGCTATACAGACAAAGCATACCGTTGATAGAGAAGGAAACGAGAGAGTGCAGAATGTAGTGTTACAGTCATAGCTAGGGTTTAGAGAAAGGTCAACTTAATGCAAGGTAAGTCCATTCAAAAGTCTGACAGCAGCAGGGAAGAAGCTGTTCTTGAGTCGGTTGCTACGTGACCTCAGACGTTTATATCTTTTCCCGACGGAAGAAAGTGGAAGAGAGAATGTCCGGGATGCATGCGGTCCTTAATTATGCTGGCTGCTTTGCTGAGGCAGCGGGAAGTGTAGACATATATATAAGTGTAGAATATTTCAGAACATAGGACCTCGGCAACTGAAGGCACGGTCAGCAAACAATTGAAATTGGGGGGTGCTCACGGAGCCAGAATTGAAGGGCGCAGATATCTGACAGAGATGTGGGGCTAGAGAAGATTACAGAGATTCTGGGAAGGATGAGGACATGGGAGGGTTTGAAAACAAGGATAAGAATTTTAAAAATCAACAGGAGCAATGTAGACCTGTGAGCTCAAGGGTGGGTTTTGGATGACATCAAGTTTATGGAGGGTAGAATGTGAGAGATCACACTGGAGTGCATTGGAATAGTCATGATGTGGAGATGCTGGTGTTGGACTGGGGTGAGCACAGTAAGAAGTCTCACAACACCAGGTTAAAGTTCAACAGGTTTATTTGGTAGCACGAGCTTTCAGAGCGCTGCTCCTTCATCAGGTGGGTGGAGAGTTGGGTTCACAAACAGGGCATATTTAAACACAAACTCAATTACAAGATAATGGTTGGTTGGAGTGCGAGTCTTAACAGGTAATCAAATCTTTACAGGTACAGACAATGCGAGTGGAGAGAGGGTTAAGCACACGTTAAAGAGGTGTGAATTGTCTCAAGCCAGGACAGTTAGTGAGATTTTGCTTCATCCTGGACCACAACGTCTTCGCCTTCAACAGTTCTTCATCCAGACATACGGAACAGCCATGGGGACCAAATTCGCACCTCAATGTGCACCTCTTCATGCACAGGTTTGAACAAGACCTCTTCACCGCACAGGACTTTCAACCAATGCTATACACCAGATCCATCGATGACATTTTCTTCCTTTGGACTCACGGCGAACCATCACTGAAACAACTATATGATGACATCAACAAGTTCCATCCCATCATCAGACTCACCATGGACTACTCTCTAGAATCGGATGCATTCTTGGACACACACATCTCCATCAAGGACGGTCACCTCAGCACTCCACTGTACCACAAGCCCACGGATAACCGCACGATGCTCCACTTCTTCAGCTTCCACCCTAAACACGTTAAAGAAGCCATCCCCTACGGATCTGCTCAGATGAGGAGGATCGCAACAGACAACTACAGACGCTGAAAGATGCCCTCGTAAGAACAGGATATGGTGCTCGACTCATCGATCAACAGTTCCGACGTGCCACAGTGAAAAACCGCACTGACCTCCTCAGAAGACAAACACAGGACACGGCGGACAGAGTACCCTTCGTCGTCCAGTACTTCCCCAGAGTGGAGAAACTACGACATCTTCTCCAGAGCCTTCAGCATGTCATCGATGAAGACGAATATCTCACCAAGACCACCCCACTACTTGCCTTCAAACAACCGCGCAACCTCAAACAGACCATTGTCCGCAGCAAACTACCCAGCCTTCAGGAGAACAGTGACCACGACACCACACAACCCTGCCACAGCAACCTCTGCAAGATGTGCCAGATCATCGACATGGATACCACCATCTCACGTGAGAACACTATCCACCAGGTACACGGTACATACTCTTGCGACTCAGCCAAGGTTGTCTACCTGATACGCTGCAGGAAAGGATGTCCCGAGGCATGGTACATTGGCAAGACCATACAGACGCTATGACAACAGATGAATGGACACCGCTTGACAATCACCAGGCAAGAGTGTTCTCTTCCTGTTGGGGAACACTTCAATGGTCACGGGTGTTCAGCCTCTAATCTTTGGATAAGCGTTCTCCAAGGCGGCTTCAAGACTCACGACAACGCAGAATCACCGAGCAGAGACTGATAGCCAAGTTCCGCACACATGAGGACAGTTTCAACTGGAATCTTGGGTTCATGTCACACTATCTGTAACCCCCACGACTTGCCTGGGCTTGCAAAATCTCACTAACTGTCCTGGCTTGAGACAATACATACCTCTTTAACCTGTGATTATCCCTCTCTCCACTCACATTGTCTGTACCTGTGAAGACGTGATTACCTGTAAAGACTCGCATTCCAGCCATTATCTAGTAATTGAGTCTGTGTCTATATATGCCCTGTTTGTGAACCCAACTCTCCACTCACCTGATAAAGAAGCAGTGCTCCGAAAGCTCGTGCTACCAAATAAACCTGTTGGGCTTTAACCTGGTGTTTTGAGACTTCTTACTGTGGCTTGGAATAGTCAAGTCTAGAACTATTGAAAGCGTGATGACGCAGACGAGCTGAGATGGGTGAAGTCAGGTGATGTTACAGACATTGACTTCAACAGAGCGTAAAATCAGTCAGGGCCTAAGTTGACCACCTCCCCCCGGCCAAAGCACCCAGTTCTTGCTGAGTGGATTAGATCACAATCAGGACTTTAGTTGCTGAAAGCAAAATAATTTCAAAATACAGTTGACCTGACAAAACTCACCGAACATTCTTATAATCAAACTGTACATGCCAATAGCCAGTGGTTTCAGCTCTGAATCAACTGACCTGTTGGAAGCAAAAGACCAATTAAATCAGTGTAAAGACAATGAAGAACTGCCCAAATGCCTCAGCATTGCTACTTAGTTTGATATGTTGATAGGAGATAACATGGGGAGGAGGCTTGTGAAAGGATAGAATCATAGAATGCTACAGTACAGAAGGAGGCCATTTGGCCCATCGAGTCTGCTCCGAACACAACCCACCCATGCCCTATCCCCATAGCCCCACGTATTTACCCCGCTAATCCCCTTGACACTAATTTAGCTTGGCCAATCAACCTAACCCGCACATCTTTGGACTGTGGGAGGAAACCAGAGCACCCGGAGGAAACCCAGGCAGACACGGGGAGAATGTGCAAACCCCACACAGACAGTGGCCCAAGCCGGGAATCGAACCCAGGTCCCTGGCACTGTGAGGCAGCAGTGCTAACCACTCTGCCACCATGCCACCCCCACTGGCATAGGTCTGTTGGGCTGAATGGCCTGTTCCTGTGCTATTGTATGTCTTGCTGGCTGTTTCCCACTCACAAGCTTTACTATTATGATTAGAACAAATATGGTTCTGGCTGGATTTCAACACAAAGCACCTCCCCGAACCAAAGGAGTTGGTAACAAGTGTTTTTTCCCCATAGCTTTTGTCCCTTAGGGATGGCACGGTGGCACAGTGGTTAGCACTGCTGCCTCACAGCTCCAGGGAATTGGGTTCAATTTTGGCATTGGGTGACTGTCTTGACTGTCTGTGTGGAGTTTGCACGTTCTCCCTGTGTCTGCATGGGTTTCCTCCGGACGCTCCGGTTTCCTCCCACAGTCCAAAGATGTGCAGGTTAGGTTGATTGGCCATGATAAATTGTCCCTTAATGTCCAAGGATTTAGGAGGGTAAATATGTGAGGTTACAGGGATAGGACTTAGATGGGATTGTTGTCGGTTGTGGTTCAATGGGCCAGATGGCCTCCTTCTGCACTGTAGATTCTATAAGCTCTCTCCTTTATCCTCAGGACCGGTCCTTCGACACCTCTTTTAACTCCCTTGAATGCAATGGATCAGTGGCATTTGTTTTGGAAAGTTGTACTAATTTGTAATTAGCAATGAGAGGTATTAGGCATAGTGTAGTGGCAACATTCTTGACTCTGAGTCTGAGTACAAAATCTAGACTGGAATTCTCAAGCAGACCTGAGGGAGAACTACACTGTCAGCTGTGCTAGCTTGTGAATGAGATGTTAAATCATTGCCTTGCCCACCCTCTGGATAAAAGGTCTGGACACTCTTCAGGGAAGAGTGGGGGAGCTCTCCCGGGTGTTCTGACAATATTTACCCCTTAACCAGCATCGAAAAGTCAAATGAGCTGGTCACTTACTGCATTTTGAGACTTGTGTGCAAATAGGTTGCTGTGTTTACGTGACAGCAGTGACCACACTGCAGAAGTGTCTCATTGTTGTAACGCACAATGGGAAGTCCTGCGAGGATAGAAATGCAGATCTTTTTCTTAAATTACACTGTAGTAATTTTCAGTGCCAGAAAGTTTGGGGAGCTCCAATCAAAATAACGTTCCTTATCAGGTGCTTCATGGAAAAACAACTTTTTTTTTTAAAGACACTCTAGAAAGCAGGCAGACATGGGCACACACACACACACGCACACACAGACAAATAGGCATATATACACACACATTAATACACACACATGAACATGGGTATGGACACACACACGCAGACATGGGCAAGGTACACACACATTAATGTGCACACATGAACATAGGTATGGACACACACAGACATCGGCAAGGTACATACACATTAATACATACACATGAACATGGGCACACACACATGCACATGCATGTATGGACACACACATGCACACACACGTGAACATACATATACACGAACATGGGCACACACATGCACATACATACACACACATGCACATGTACACACATGTGAACAAGGGCACACACATGCAAGTATTATGTTTAATATGTTAATATATGCAATCTGTGAATTCTTCTCTGTTATTACTCATAGCACCCGGAGTCAGGTTCCTGTAAATACCATACTTCAAAGTTCTTAAATCATGCCACACCAGCCAATTATCATAATTACAAAGCAGCATTTTTCTAAATTAGTTTTGGTGCTGTACAACGCTTAATCATTTTGAGTGTTTAACTCAGGTAAGTGCCAAATCATTAGTCATTCAATTAATATAATTACAATTATATCATAGATGAACCCACATGCAATTAGATCAGCTTTACATAAACATTGTTGGCTGGACAGTTTTTAACTCTATAATTTATATAATTACTACAATAACAATTTATATGACTGAAATATATTTTCTTTATTTGTGTAAGGGTTTGTATTGCAGCTGGTGGATTTATTTGCAAGTAATTACCAGTGTCACTCAAAATGCTAACTGGGAATATTGCCACTTTGATTAATTAGTGACGTCAGAATACAGATTATGATAGTTTATTCTGTCCGATGGGCGATAATGGATATGACTTAAACAGAAGGAGTTGACAAAGTCTCCCAGTGGACTTTAGAATAAAGCATAATATTGTCCAGCAATTCTCAATTACTGCAACAATAAAATTTGAGTGGCAGAAGCAGTTAGCCATTGTTCATCATATAAACTCCTGCAAAAGTCAAATTTCAGAGATCCTTTTATCAGCAAAAAGTTATAGGATCGATTTTTATATTGCTGTTTATGGGGGGGTTTGCTCTCAGTTCCCGACACTGAGGGAGAATGCGAGCAGAGAACAGCACTGAGTCTTCAATCACTCAGTTTCAGATCATCGTGGCTCACAAGGAAATGGATTGGGGCTAGAAGGAAGCTTAAAAAGGCACATTTTTAATGATGAATATTTATACCTGTAACCTCCAACCAAGTGCCAGCTGCAGGTTTCTTGTAGTGAACAAGAACAAAGAACGAAGAATATTGCAGCACAGGAACAGGCCCTTCAACCCTCCAAGCCTGCACCAACCGTGCTGCCTGACTGAATTGAAACCCCCTACCCTTCTCGGGACCATATTCCTCTATTCCCATCCTATTCATGTATTTGTCAAGACGCCCCTGAAATGTCACTATCGTATCTGTTTCCACTACCTCCCCCGGCAGCGAGTTCCAGGCATCCACCACCCTCTGTGTAAAAAATCTGCCTCGTACATCTCCTTTAAACCTGCACCTTAAACCTATGCCCCCTTGTAATTGACTCTTCCACCCTGGGAAAAAGCTTCTGACTATCCACTCTGTCCATGCCCCTCATAATCTTGTAGACTTCTGTCAGGTTGCCCTTCAACCTCTGTCATTCCAGTCGGAACAAACCAAGTTTCTCCACCTCTCCTTATAGCTAATGCGCTCCATACCAGGCAACATCCTGATAAATCTTTTCTATACCCTCTCCAAAGCCTCCACATCCTTCTGGTAGTGTGGCGACCAGAATTGAACATTATTTTCCAAGTGCGACCTAACTAAGATTCTATAAAGCTGCACCATGACTTGCCAATTTTTAAACTCAAGACTCCAGCCAATGAAGGCAAGCAAGCCGTATGCTTTTTTGACTACCTTCTCCACCTGCGTTGCCACTTTCAGTGACCTGTGTACCTGTGCACCCAGATCCCTTTGCCTATCAATACTCTTAAGGGTTCTGCCATTTACTGTATATTTCCTGTCTCTATTAGACCTTCCAAAATGCATTACCTCACATTTGTCCGGATTAAAATCCATCTGCCATCTCTCCGCCCAATCTCCAATCAATCTATATCCTGCTGTATCCTCTGACGGTCCTCATCGCTATCTGCAATTCCGCCAACCTTTGTGTCATCTGCAAACTTACTAATCAAACCAGTTACATTACCTCCAAATCATTTATATATATTACAAACAGCTAAAGTCCCAGCACTGATCCCTGAGGAACACTGTTTGATGTGGAGATGCCGGCGTTGGACTGGGGTAAACACAGTAAGAAGTTTAACAACACCAGGTTAAAGTCCAACAGGTTTATTTGGTAGCAAAAGCCACACAAGCTTTCGGAGCTGCAAGCCCCTTCTTTTGCTACCAAATAAACCTGTTGGACTTTAACCAGGTGTTGTTAAACTAACACTGTTTGTCACAGCCCTCCATTCAGAAATGCACCTTTCCACTGCTACCCTTTGTCTTCTATGACTGAGCCACTTCTGTATTCATCTTGCCAGCTCACCTCTGATCCCGTGCGACTTCACCTTCTGTACCAGTCTGCCATGAAGGACCTTGTCAAAGGCCTCACTGAAGTCCATGTAGACAACATCCACTGCCCTACCCTCATCAATCATCTTCGTCACTTCCTCGAAAAACTCGATCAAGTTAGTGAGACACAACCTCCCCTTCACAAAACCATATTGCCCCTTGCTAATATATCCACTTATTTCCAAGTGGGAGTAAATACTGACTCGAAGAATCCCCTCCAATAATTTCCCTCCCACTGATGTAAGGCTCACCGGCCTGTAATTACCTGGGCTGATCAAGGAAGGAGTTATTCCGGAAATCGTCTTTAACATGTTTTTTATATTTCGAAATCCAATTGCAACTTATTATCTGACCTCATGGCAATTGTGTATTGGATTATCTTCAGTTGTGGCCAATTTTAGGGTGAAGGTTTAGGTTATTTTATGCTGTAATTGAACTACGTTCCAAGCTCTCATAAGACCATGAGACCATAAGACGTAGAAGCAGAATTAGGCCATTCTGCCCATGGAGTCTGCTCTGCCATTCAGTGAGATCATGGCTGATCTGATATGATTATCCTCAAATCCACTTTCCCGCCTTATCCCATAGTCCTTGCTTCCCTTGCTGATTAAAAATCTGAAACAAGAACTGAAAAAACTGGAAAGTCTTAGCAGATCTGACAGCATCTGTGGAGAGAGAATCGAGCCAATGTTTCGAGTTAGGTTGACCCTTCGTCAGAGCTGAAGACAAGGAAAATCGAACAAGATTTATACTGTGAGTGTGAAGGGTCTCTCTCCACAGATACTGTCAGACCTGCTAAGATTTTCCAGCAATTTCTGTTTTTGTTTCAGATTCCAGCATCTATTTGATTCAAAATCTGTCTATCTCAGCCTTGAGCATTCTTAATAAGTTAAAGTCTATTTATTACTGTCACAAGACTTATATTAACACTGCAATGAAGTTACTGTGAAAATCCTCTAGTCACCATACTCCGACACCTGTTTGGGTACACAGAGTGAGAATTTAGCATGGCCAATGCACCTAACCAGCACGTCTTTCGGACTATGGGAGGAAACTGGAGCACCCGGAGGAAACCCACGCAGACACAGGGAGAACGTGCAGACTCCGCACAGACAGTGACCCAAGCCAGGAATTGAACCCGGGTCCCTGGTGCTGTGAGGCAGCAGTGCTAATCACTGTGCCACCGTGCCTCAACAGCCCTCTGTGGTAAAAAATTCCACAGGTTCGCTACCCTCTGAGAGAAGAAATTCCACCTTACCTCTGTCTTAAATGTGCGATCCCTTACTCTGAGATTAGACTCTCTCAGAAGGAAAAGCGACCTCTCAGTATCAACCCTGTTAAGCCCCCTGAGATTCCTATATATCTCAAAAAGGTTTGCATCTCATTCTTCTAAACGCCAATGAGTACAGGCCCAATATACTCAACCTCTCCTCATAAGAAAGTCCCTCCATACCCAGGATCAACCTAGTGAACCCTCTCTGGACTGTCTCCAGATGTGGAGATGACAGCGTTGGACTGGGGTAAACACAGTAAGAAGTCTCACAACACCAGGTTAAAGTCCAACAGGATTATTTGGAAGCAAAAGCCACTAGCTTTCGGAGCGCTGTTCCTTCGTCGGAGCAGCGCTCCGAAAGCTAGTGGCTTTTGCTTCCAAATAAACCTGTTGGACTTTAACCTGGTGTTGTGAGACTTCTTACGCTGTCTCCAGAGCCAGGATATTTTTCCTTTGTTAAGGGGACTTAAACCTTTCACAGTCTTCCAGCTGTGGTCTAACTAGTACCTTGTATAGTTTTAGCAAGACTTCCCTATTTTGCTACTCCATTCCCTTTGAAATAAAGCCCAATATTCCATTTCCTTTCCCAATCACCAGTTGATCTTGCATGCTAGCTTTTTGTGATTTATGCATGAGGGGCCCCAAATCCCTCTGAGCCGCAGCTTTCTGCAGTCTTTCTCTGTTTAAATAGTACTTAGCTCCTTTATTCTTCCTACCAAAGTGCGTAACTTCACATTTTCCTATGTTATATTCCATGAGATTGGATCAATTAATTCAGTCCAAATTCATTGTTTGACTGGGTGAGTTTCTGCTCAGAAGTTATGCTTTAATTCCTATAGATGGAAGAAAGGAATTAGGAAAAAAATGAAGGAAAACCCTCACTTCTTTTTCTCTTTTCAACAAAAGACGTGCTAACCAGTCTGCAGTACTCTTATCTCTGACTGAACCTCCGGGGCAGTACTGAGGGAATTCTGCGCTTTAAGATTGTGGTGGACCTCAGTTGTGCCTTTGTCCTATATGGACCACCGTTGTGTGTGCTTGTCATACCTGGACACATCCCCTTCCATTGGCATATCGGTAGTCTTTCGCCTTATTGATAGCGCATCAAAGATATTACCCGCCTTCAGATGGGGCTGTCCCAGTCTGTGCCTGTCCTCTTGAGTGAACGTAAAAGACCCCATGACATTCTTTTAAAGAAAAGGAAGGGTTCTTTTCAATGTCCTGGCCGATATTATTTATTCAACCAATGACACTGAAAATCAGCTTAGTTGAGCACTGGCTCATTGCTGCTTATGGGATCTTGCTGTGTATAAATTGTATGCCATGTTTCCTACATCACAATAGTGACTTCATAAGGATTGAAATGGCGATAGATCCCCAGGGGACATCTTGAGTTCCTGGAAGGAGCTATATAAATGAATAAACTCTTTATGGCTCTGATTTATACAGGAATTCAAATTCCAACCATTAATTCAATAAAATCGTTTTACCTCATTAGTATCTCAAACTCTGCCATGGCTCCAAAGGATAAGGTGAAGGACTCAAACGCTGTTACTGCCAAGTAATACGGAAAGACTTTGTTGCAGTCCTCAGCTCTTGGACATTGCCCCAGAACAGCAGAAGAATTGACAGCCGCGAAATGGGAAATACAGCTGCAGTTGTGGAATTCCTGCGTGGAAAAGGCTCAAAGTCAGGATAAAGGCGAAATACTGCGGATGCTGAAATCTGAAACAAAAGCAGAAAAATGCTGGAAAATCTCAGCAGGTCTGACAGCATCCATGGAGCGAGAATAGAGCCAACATTTTGAGTCTGGATGACCCTTCATCAGAGCGAAGGGACTGATGGGTCTGATGAAGGGTTCTGGCTCTAACGCAGAGTCATCCAGGCTCGAAACATTGACTCTATTTTCTTTCCGCAGGTGCTGTCAGACCTGCTGAGATTTTCCAGCATTTTCTGTTCTAAGTCAGGGTGTTAGTGGGAGAAAAGAGCGGATGAGTAATAAGGATTACATAATTCCTTTTTGTTGCTTGGATTTATAGTGCTTCTTTGCTCGAGATTTATGGCGTGGTCACTTTAAATGGATTGTGTTTACTGCTTCAGCAGCTATTACTGCCCCTGCATAGGAATCCTTTGTGTTAAAAAGTCGACAGCTTTCAAAAATGAATATGAACCGACCTTTGTAAATCAATTTAACTTTGGACTCCATGTCGTATATGTAGCTGATTGAGCTGACAGAGTCATGCCAACAGGATAAAACTGCTCGACTGGGCTTATAGATGGAGATGAGAGAACCAACTTAAGGTGATAACTTAATTGACGTCATCCTTACCAATTTTCCTGTTGCAGATGCATATGTGTTGGTAAAAGTGACCACTACACTGCTGAAGGATAGGTCAGAGTAGGACGCTCTCCACTGTGTCATGTGGTACTACCACTGTATTAAGAGACAAAAAATATCTGGAATTAAGAATCTACTGATGACCATCAAACTATTGTTGAATGTCAGAAAAACCCATCTGGTTCACCAATGTCCTTTACGGAAGGAAATCTGCCGTCCTTTATCTGGCCTGGTCTACATGTGACTCCAGAGCCACAGCAATATGATTGACTCTCAACTGTCCTCCAAGGGCAACTAGGGATGTGCAATAAATGCTGGCCAGCCAGCGATGCCCATGTCCCATGAATGAATAAAAATAAAGGCTGATTAAGGGCAGATCTAGCAGCACAAACCTGGCCATTCATGTGATGCTTTAAGGCCATCAACAGCAGAAACCTTTTAACCCATCACAATCTGGAGCTTGATGGCCAGGCAGATATATCATCCTTGAAGAGTAACCCTGGTTCAATAAGGATTGCAGGAGCGAACGCCAGAAGCAGCACCAGACTTACCTAAACATGAGGTACCAACCTTCAAAACTACTGTTGAATGGGAAAGAGTGAAACTGGTGTGCTATAGATGGGGCTAAGCGATCCCATAATAATGGGTCAGGCCAAAATTCCTGTAGCCCTGCCACATCCAGTCCTGAATGGCAGTAGAAAATTGAATGATTAACAGAGGATGAACATCTTCATCTCCAATAAGAGTCGAATCCCACTGGTAATCCCACTTTGGTGGTCTGCAGGACCCAGGGCCATATTTTGTCAGTGGCAGCTAATTAATTGGTTTCTGATGGTGCGACTGTCCCTATTAGGTTCAACCATCTGATCCCAGAAGCTGACAGCTGAGCCAATGGGAAGGCAATTGGTTGGTAAGGACAGACAGCGCTGTCACTGCCACCTGGGGGCTCCTTTGTGTGTCAAGGTGCCTAAATGGGAGAGACCCCACCTGAGCCAAGATCACCAGGGTTAACCTGATAGTTTCCATATATGGTAGAGGGCCCATCATTGCTGATAACATGCCAGCAATGGTGGGAAGAGGTCCTTAATTGGCAGATAGGTGGGCCAATTGGCCTTTGGGATGGGGGGGCTCTCTGTCACATTTCCTGTCACTGATATGTTGGCAAGGTGGTAGCAAAGTGCCAGGCACTACATCACTGCCTTCCCTTATCATTTTACAGGCACCCTCACCTCCCAGCCCCTCAGGAAATGTAGGGGTGATGGATGAATGTAATCTTGAGCAGTTAAGATATGGGGAGCAAAGCTTTAGATGATCATAGATTGGTGTAGGGTGCAAGGCAGGAGGCAGCCCAGCCTAGAATGTCAATCACTAACCAATGGTCATGTCTTGGATCAGGGAGAAATCTCTCCACTTTTATAGAATCCCTACAGTGCAGAAAGAGGCCATTCGGCCCACTGAGCCTGCACCGGCAAAAACCCCACCCAGGTCCTATCCCACAACCCTGCTAATCCCCCTGATACTAAGGGGTAATTTAGCATGGCCAATCAACCTAACCTGCACATCTTTGGACTGTGGGAGGAAACCGGAGCACCCGGAGGAAACCCATGCAGACACGGGGAGAATGTGCAAACTCCACACAGTCACCCAAGGCCGGAATTGAATCCGGGTCCCTGGTGCTGTGAGGCAGCAATGCTAACCACTCTGCCACCATGCCACCTTCTGGAGCAATTCTTGGCACAAAAGAAGATGGTTGTGACTGCTGGAAGCCAAGAATCACAGCCTCAGGATATATTTGTTATTTATGGGAGGTGGGCATTACTGGCTGGATCAGCATCTATTGCCCATCCCAAACCAACCTTGAACTGAGTAGCTTGCTCGGCCATTTCAAAGGGCAATTAAGAGTCAACTGCATTGCTGAGGGTCTGGAGTCACATATAGGCCAGACCAGGTAAGGATGGCAGAATCTCTTCCCTGAAAGGCATTAGTGACCCATATTTTAGAGACAGTCAACAATGGTTTCATGGTCATCATTAGACTTTTAAGTCCAGATTTTTATTGAATATCAATTGCATTGTTTGTCATGGTGGGATTCCATGCCACATCCCGAGACCACTACCCTGGGTTACTGGATTACTAATCCAGTGACAATATCACGATGCCATCACCTCCCTCACTCCAGGAATTCCTCAGGGCAACATCATAGGCCCAATTATCTTCAGCTGCTTCATCAGTGACTTTCCCTCCATCATAAGGTCAGTAATAGGGCTATTCATTGATGACTGTACAGGGTACAGTAGTCATAGAACCATAGAATCCTTACAGTACAGATGGAGGTCATTTGGCCTATTGAGTCTGCACCGACCACAATCCCACCCAGGCCCTATCCCCATAACCCCACATATTTACCCCGCCAATCGCCCTGACACTAGGGTCAATTTAGGATGGTCAATCAACTTAACCTGCACATCATTGGATTGTGGGAGGAAACCGGAGCACCCGGAGGAAACCCACGTAGACACGGGGTGAACGCACAACTTCCACGCAGAGAGTGACCCGAAGTCGGAATTGAACCTGGTCCCTAGTGCTGTGAGACAGCAGTGCTTGCCGCTGTGCCACCGTGCTGCATTCTTCAGATAATAATGCAATCCAGCAACAAGTCTTGGGCAACATCCAGGTTTGGATTAATAAGTGGCAAGTAACAGATCTGCCATCAGGTGACAAGCAATACCATCAGAGAGAGACAAGCTATCTTCTCTTTACAGTTGATAATATTGCCATCGTTCAATTGTTCTTGGGATTAGCTTCCTGGGCATCATCATTGACCATTGACTAACCATATAGATGCTGTGCCAACTAGAGTAGGTCAAAGTCTTGGCATTTTATGGATGGTGGCTCCCCTCCTGACTCCTCAAATTCTCTCCACCAGGGCAAAGCATAAGTCAGGAATGTGATTAAATAAATGCTAGTACTTCAAAGATATCTTCATTATATCTTTTTGGTGTTCTATTATCATCATATTGCTGGATAAATCAGACACAGAATGGTTTATAGAAGCAATTCAGGGGACCACGTGTGATACCATCTTGGATAGGCAACACCCTCCTTGGATACCAGCATTGAACAATTGACAGCAATCCTCACTGTGTACTGTAGTACTATTCTTCATTCAGAGAGGCTCCTGCAGCCATCCTTCCATAGTAAGTGGGTAGTCAACACCATGTTTGGTGTTTGTAGAATCAATGCTCCATTTCTGTCAGATCTGTCAGAGATTTTCCCAAAGAAGAAACACAGAGAGAAAGTGCAAACTGCACACAGACAGTGACCCAACCCGTGGCCAGAATTGAACCCAGGTTTGTGGCACTGTGAGGCGTCAGTGCTAACCACTGTGCCATTGTGCCTCCGAAATAAAAGGCCTGATATGATTACACTTTGCTTTAGTCTTGAAAATTAAATCTAAATATTTCCACATTGACCTTCACAAAGAGTTACCATTATGTTGCAAATCAGTTCTGGGAATGAACCCAAAGTTATCTTGGCAGACGGATGAAGTGTTTTCTTACCGTCTTTACCCCTGTTCCACTCGACAGTTTGCAACCAGCAAGACAAGGAGAAACATAAGTCATCCCATTTCCAGCACACACAGGTTCCCACTCTGTCCTTGAGCATACACAGCCAGCGTTACATTGGGAGAATAATTCATGCTCCTGGTATGAGCTGCCTGTTAACCTGAAATATAATAGCAGAAGAAGTATGCTAAATGTACTAGTTAATATGTTCAGCAGTTGATCTAAACTAGATGAGAAAAAAATACATCAAAGTTACTGGCTGTGTGAGAATGGGACAAAAACAGCAAAGTTCCAAATCTTAGATTGGAGGCGGACGGATACCATTCACATTCTTGAGTCTAAAGTAAAGTTTATTTATTAGTCAGATGTAGGTTTACATTAACACTGCAATGAAGTTACTGTGAAATTCCCCTAGTCGCCACACTCCGGCATCTGTTCGGGTTCACTGAGGGAGAATTTAGCATGGCCAATGCACCTAACTAGCATGTCTTTCATACTGTGGGAGGAGTCCGGAGCACCTGGAGGAAACCCATGCAGTCACGGGGAGAACGTGCAGACTTCACACAGACAGTGACCCAAGCTGGGAATTGAACCCTGATGCTGTGAGGGCAGTAAGAAGTCTCACAACACCAGGTTAAAGTTCAACAGGTTTATTTGGTAGCAAATACCATAAGCTTTCGGAGCGCTGCTCCTTCGTCAGATGGAGTGGAAATGTGCTCTCAAACAGTGCGCAGAGACACAAAATCAAGTTACAGAATACTCTTTGTGATCTCTGCTCTTTGTGATTTTTATTAATGACTTAGAGGAGGGGGCTGAAGGATGGATCAGTAAATTTGCTGATGACACCAAGATTGGTGGAGTAGTGGATGAGGTGGAGGGCTGTTGTAGGCTGCAAAGAGACATAGATAGGATGCAAAGCTGGGCTGAAAAATGGCAAATGGAGTTTAACCCTGATAAATGTGAGGTGATTCATTTTGGTAGGACTAATTTAAATGTGGATTACAGGGTCAAAGGTAGGGTTCTGAAGACTGTGGAGGAACAGAGAGATCTTGGGGTCCATATCCACAGATCTCTAAAGGTTGCCACTCAAGTGGATAGAGCTGTGAAGAAGGCCTATAGTGTGTTAGCTTTTATTAACAGGGGGTTGGAGTTTAAGAGCCGTGGGGTTATGCTGCAACTGTACAGGACCTTGGTGAGACCACATTTGGAATACTGTGTGCAGTTCTGGTCACCTCACTATAAGAAGGATGTGGAAGCGCTGGAAAGAGTGCAGAGGAGATTTACCAGGATGCTGCCTGGTTTGGAGGGTAGATCTTATGAGGAAAGGTTGAGGGAGCTAGGACTGTTCTCTCTGGAGCAGAGGAGGCTGAGGGGAGACTTAATAGAGGTTTATAAAATGATGAAGGGGATAGATAGAGTGAACGTTCAAAGACTATTTCCTCGGGTGGATGGAGCTATTACAAGAGGGCATAACTATAGGGTTCGTGGTGGGAGATATAGGAAGGATATCAGAGGTAGGTTCTTTACGCAGAGAGTGGTTGGGGTGTGGAATGGACTGCCTGCAGTGATAGTGGAGTCAGACACTTTAGGAACATTTAAGCAGTTATTGGATAGGCACATGGAGCACACCAGGATGATAGGGAGTGGGATCGCTTAATCTTGGTTTCAGATAAAGCTCGGCACAACATCGTGGGCTGAAGGGCCTGTTCTGTGCTGTACTGTTCTGTTCTAATGCTGATTAGAATGCGAATCCCTACAGCCAGCTAGGTCTTGAAGGTACAGACAATGTGGGTGGAGGGAGCATTAAACACAGGTTAAAGAGATGTGTATTGTCTCCAGACAGAACAGCTCGTGAGATTCTGCAAGTCCAGGAGGCAAGCTGTGGGGGTTACTGATAATGTGACATAAATCCAACATCCCGGTTTAGGCCGTCCTCATGTGTGCGGAACTTGGCTATCAGCTTCTGCTCAGCGACTCTGCGCTGTCGTGTGGGCTAGCAGTGCTAATGACAGTGCCACCGTGCCACTCAGTCTGTTGAGGCATTTGACTGGATCATGGCTGGTTTGTGTCTTAACTCCATCTTCCAGCTTTGGTTTTGTAGACCTTAATAACCTTACCCTAACAAAATCCAATTAATCTCTGTTTTGGATTTCCCAATTGACCCAGCTGAGGGGTTGGGGGGTTGGGGAGCTGGGGGCGGCGGGTGAGGGGGGGGGGGGTGGTGGGCAGGTGGTTAGGGAGGGCAATGGTGTGTGAGAGATTCCAGATTTACACCCCAGTTACATGAACAACAACAATGGCAAGAATCTGCATTTGTATAGCACCTGTAATGTAACAAATCATTACAAGTATTAAGATTGTTACATCATGGAAAACCAGTACAGACACAATGGGCCAAATTACCTTCTTTTGTACTGTAATTCTGTGGAAACGATTCACAATCATGTTATCAAAACTTGACACTGAGCCATCTAAGGTGATGTTATGATAGATGACCAAAAACGTGGTCAACGAATCAGGTTTAAAGGAGTGTCTAACGATAGGAAGAAGAGGTAAAGAGGCAGAGACAGTTAGGGAGGGAATTCAAGAGTTCAGGGCCTTAGTAACTGAAAGCCACCAATGGTGGAGGGATTAAGGATGAGGAGGTGACTGGAATTGATGGTGATGCACCAATAATCTTTGAGAGTGGTAGGGATGGAGAAGATGACAGAGATAGTGAGAGCCAAAAGCATGGTGGGATATGAAGACAAGGGTAAGAATTTTATAATCGAGGTCCTGTACTGCTTCATCAGAAGTCAATGTGGGTCATGGAGGTCTTTTGGTTCAGTGGATAGCAGTTCTGCCCTGAGCCAGAAGCTTTGGGCTTGAGTCCCACTCCAACAGCGGGACTTTTCCGGCCCTTCCCAATGGTGGGATCTTCCGGTCCAGCCAAAGGTGAACCATCTCAGCGGGTTCTCTGGTGACGGGGCAGGAAAGCCATACAAAACACCATAAACCTCAGTGGGACTAGAGGGTGACCATTGGTGAGCTGCCTCCATTGCTGGAAAACATGCCGCAAGGAGCCTGGAAAATCCCGACCCAGGACTTAATGGCCAAGGAATGTGCATTCATAATGTGGCCAAACCTGTAAATCAACCTGTAAATCCTTCCAATTCACCTACAGCAAGTGGCAAGAGCGTGATGGACTCCTAGTCCGCCATGCTTGGTGCAGCGTGATACTATAGCTTCTGATTTCAAGCTAGCAGCCAATTGCATGAAATGCGATCTATGGAGGACAGGTGGAAACATCTGCCTTTTCTGCTCATGCATTTCTCGATGCGGGAAGTCTTCATGGTTAATGTACCACAGAGACAATGGGTGATTGGGACATGGTATGAGTTAGGATATAGGCAGTAATTCTTGGATAATCCCAATGATATGAAGGGTGAAAGATTGGGGACCAGGCTGGAGTGTGTTAGAATAGTCAAGTCTAGAGGCAACAATGATGTGAGGCAGTGGCGGAGACATGCAATGTTGTGAGGGTGGAAATAGGCAGCCCTATTGATGACATGGTTACGTGATTGGCAACTCATTTTGTGGTTCAACATCAGAAAAAGGCCAGGCAGAGGAATGGAGTTGGAGGCTAACAAACGGATGTGATACAGACCAAAGACAATTGGCGAGATTTTCCAGCCCTTCTCGCCAGCGGGATGGTGACCCCATTAATGGTGACCTGATGCGATGAGTTTTCCAGTGGGGGTTCCGGGCAAGCCATGCAAAACGCTCCACACATCGGCATGACTGGAAGATGCCACTGGCTGCCAATGGCAAGCTGCCTCTGCTGTCGTAAAACATGCATAGGGTAGGGTAGGCGTGGAATATCCCACCCAATAACAAACTTCCCATTGTAGGGTGGGGGAAATTTCTGATCATCCGAGGTAAGTTTCAAGGTCCGGGATTTGAGGCAGCTGGAGCATCGGTGCGGGGCTCAGGAGAGGCAGCAAGAGCGACTGTGAGGGGCTCAAGCGAGGAGTGACAGTTCAAGGCCCAGGAGGGACAGCTGGAGCAGGAGTGGGGGATCGAGTGAGGCAGCAGGAGCACTGAAGCCCCCTGACGTCTGAGTAAGTGAGTGAGAGGAGACGGAGAGAGTGAGGGGATGGGGAAAAGAGAGTGAGGAGGAGAGAGGGTGTGGGGAGGTTGTGGGGTGAGACTGGGTGTTGTGGTGGGAGTGAGGGTGTGGAGAGAGAGGGTGATTCACATTAATGCCTTGGCTGTGATGGTCTGAGGATGCGAGATGGTATGGAGTTTCCATTCTCTGCTGGTAGCTTTACATGGAATGTACAGCACAGAAACAGGCCATTTGCCCCCCCCCCCCCCCCCCCCCCATCTATGTTGGTGATTATGTTCCACACCAGCCTCCTCCCACTCTTCTGGATCCCACTATCAGAGTAACATTCAGCTTCTTTCTTCCTTGTGTGTTTATCAACTTTCTATTCTGTACCTATACTGGAAACATAGAACAGCACAGAAGGAGGCCATTCAATCAATCTTACCTTCTCGCCCCGCTGGCCAATGGGCAGGGTGAGCCGATAAGATCGCGAGAGAAGCTGAGAAATCATTTCTTGCGAGCTTGCCAGCACTGGATATCTGGTGTAATCAGCGGCTGAATATATTATTTAAATGAATTGAAATTCAAATTTGAATGTAATTAGTGAGCCCGGGATGGAATCGTCCAGGCTCACTTGCCTCTCCGGCTTTGCTGGGGAAGGTTCTCTCTCGTGAGGATCATATATGATTCCCCCATCCAGATACAAACCCAGTTCCCTTTGTTAAAACCACAATTGAATCAGTCTCCACCACGCACTCAGGCAGTCAATTCCTGATCCAAACCATTTGTTGCAGAAAGACAGTTTTCCTCATGTCACCTCTGGAACTTTTGTTAATCACCTTATGGTTTGCGACCTTCCGGCAATGGGGACATTTACTCCATCCAGACCCCTCAGTATTTTGAACACATCTAACAAATCTCCTCTTAACCTTCTCTCTCCAAGGAGACCTGCCCCAGCATCACCAATCATTCCAACTGAAGTCTCTTATCCTCCGAACATTTCTTCTAAATTTTTTCTGCTCCGTTTCTAAAACTTCCACATCTTATTGAGGCTGAACCAATGTTTCATGAAGCTTCATAGCGGAATTGATTTTCAATTCTATGGTCCTATTTATAAAACCCAGGATACAATATAATTTATTAACTGATATCTCAACCTGCCCTGCCACCTTCAATGATTTATATACAGACACACCCAGGTCCCTCTGCTCCTGCATTGCCTTTAGAATTGGAGCCTTTATTTTATTATTCCTCTCCTCCTTCTTCTGACCAAAATGGATCACTTCACACTTCTCTACATTAAACTTTATCTGCCACATGCCTGCCCCTTCCACCAGCCTGTCTCTATCTTCTTGAAGTCTATCATTACCCTCCTCACAGTTCACAATACTTCCAAGTCTTGGATCATCTGCAAATTTTGAAATTGTGCTCTGTTACACCCAGGTTTGGGTTATTAATATAAATCAAGAAAAGCAGCGCCCCCTCCAAATACCATCCCCCAGTCAGCAGTAAGTAAAGTTTTCTGTGAGTCTGATTTGGATTAAATAACTGAATCCCCCACTGTCAATATCCTTGGGATTACCACTGACCAGAAACTGAACTGGACTTGCCACATAAACACAATGGCTACAAGTGCAGTTCAAAGGCTAGGAATACTGCAGCAAGTAACTCATCTCCTAACTCCCCAACATCTGTCCACCATCTACAAGGTAAAAGTTAGGAGTGTGATGGAATATTCCCCAATGGTCTGGATGGCTGCAGCTCTAACAAACACTTGAGAATCTTGACACCATCCAGGACAAAGCAGCCTGCTTGATTGGCAGTACATCTACAAACATCCACTCCCTCCACCACCGTTGCTCAGTAGCAGCAGTGTGTACTATCTACAAGATGAACTGCAGTAGTTCACCAAAGATCCTTAGACAGCGCCTTCCAAACCCACGACCACTTCCATCTAGAAGGACAAGGGCAGCAGATACATGGGAACATCACCACCTGCAAGTTCCCCTCCAAGCTACTCACCATCCTGACTTGGAAATATATTGCCGTTCCTTCGCAGTCACTGGGCCAAAATCCTGGAATTCCCTCCCTAACGGCATTGTGGGTCAACCCACAGCACAGGGACTGCAGCGATTCAAGAAGGCAGCTCACCACCACCTTCTCAAGGGCAACTAGAGATGGGCAATAAATGCTGGCCAGCCAGCGACGCCCATGTCCCGCGAATGAATGAAAAAAAATTAAACTGTTTCATAATAATATTCTAGCTGGGCTAAAAACTAATGTTTCAAAAATACCACATGGTTTGAAACAAAATGCTACTGGCACCAATATTTTTCACTTACAAAGCATAGTTTTACTGACATTTGGTGACTAAAATAATTAATATATAGGGAAATAATGTAATTGTAGATTTAGAAATAATGGCCTACACATTTATTAGAACTCCTTCACCTCTAAGTTTCCCACTGGATGGGATTATAAACAGTGTTTTATAATAACTGTAGTATAACTTCCACCTCTTTAAGTGCTAATGCCCAAAGGTCAACTTTCCTTTAGCCTTTTAACTTATTATTTACGCCAGCCCTCCAGCTTTTAGTGATTTAGTGATTTGGATCATTGCATTGCCCTGCGCCTCCACAGTTCCAACTTGCCACCGATTAGAAAACACTCCGATCTGTTTTTCTTAGTTCCAGAATGATCTAACACTTCCCCATATTGAATCTCCAATTGCCATAGCTTTTGACACTGGCTTAATGTTTCAATGTCCCTTTGCAACTTCCTGCTCCCATCTGCATTATTTACTTCAGTCAGTTTCATCAGCACACTTGCCTTTGCAGTTCTCTATTCCTACATCCATGTCATTTATAAATGGAGTGAAAAGCTTCACCATAATTATTCAATATGATACTGAAGAATGCAATTGCAGCGCATGTTTAAATGTCACAGTGGGCGGACCATTAACCTGTTGACGATTTCAAGGTGACGCAGATCATAGCGTTAATGTTGCCCTGTTGCTTGCTGGGAGTGCACATAAATTGAAGGACATTAGTCATAACATGAAATATGATCAGAAGACAGAAATCAAATTAGGTATCCGTGTATCTGTTGTTCTGACAAGCGGTTTGTACCTGCAATGTTAACTTGTTTGTTTTTTTCCATTGACTATTCCAATGCTTTCCTGGCTTGTCTTCCATCTTGTACTATAGATTTAACCTCGCCTGAAACTCTCCAGCCTACACCTCCAACTCACAACAAGTCCCTTTTTCCCAACGTCTTCCCTTCCACCCGTGCTTGTTGACACTCATCGCCTGCAAATGGCTTTGTTTTAAAACTCACTCTTGTGTTCAGCTTGCTGCATGTTGCTGCCCCCACTCTCAAACCACTGCTCCTCCCTGTTGCTGCGACCTCCTTCAAACCAACAGATCTCAGTGAACTCCCCACTCCTTCAACTCTGACCTTTTACCCATCCCCACTGCCTTCTCACTGGGTGGCTATGTCTCTAGTTATGTTCCTACAGTGTAGAGGGAGGCCTTTCGGCCCATCAAGTCTACTCTGACAACAATCCCACCCAGGCCTTAGCCCCACAACACCATGTAATTATCCCACTAGTCCCCCTCGCACTACAGGGCAATTTAGCATGGTCAATCAACCTGACCTGCACATTTTTGGACTGTGGGATGAAACCGGAGCACCCAGAGGAAACCCACGCAGACATGGGGAGAATGTACAAACTCCGCACAGACAGTCACCCAAGGCCGGAATTGAACCCGGGTCCCTGGTGCTGTGAGGCAGCAGTGCTAACCATTGTGCCACCGTGCCACCCCCTGTAGGTTTTAGGTTCTGGACATCCCTTCTTAAATCTTTTTACTTCATAAATTCTAATCCTTCTTTGATTCAGCATCAGTGTTTGATTGATTCTGAGATGGTTAGATGCTTTGGGATATTTTTCTCTGTTAAAGAGATCCACATCAAATGATGTGGAGATGCCGGCGTTGGACTGGGGTGGGCACAGTAAGAAGTCTCACAACACCAGGTTAAAGTCTAACAGGTTTATTTGCAATCACGAGCTTTTGGAGCGCTGCCCCTTCGTCAGGTGAGTGGAGAGGTAGGTTTCAGAAACACGGCATATATAGACAAAGACACAATTGCAAGATAATTGCAAGATTAGCTTGCAATTGTGTCTTTGTCGGGATGTGCCATGTTTGTGAAACCCTCCCCAGGTGTTGGTTTGAAGGAGCAGTAGAAGTAGCTTATGGATATTTAAATCAGCTTCATGCCCTTCCTGGGCGTGCCATGAGATGCACATACAATTGCACATGTACATACTGTGACAGTCTAGCCATTATTTTCCCAGAACCATACCTACCCCGTGTAGGAGGCTGTTAAACCCGCCACTGGTGTCCTCTGGCAGCCCATTGCGAAAAACAAGACAAGGAACATCCACGCGCCAACAGCAGTCCCAATGTAGAACCTTGCAGCACCGATCACTTTTATCTTGAACTTCTTCATCAAAAACCCTCCACAGAAAAACCCAACTGCCACAGGAGGAATATTGACAATTCCTGGAAAAGAGATGCTCGCGTTAGCACCGTATTACTCAGACTGTCCGACTTGTTCTCGCATTGCTTCGCATCCTTACACTTGTCCTTGAACATGTGGTTTCCCACAGCCCAATCCAGTGCCTAACATCAGTAACCTTCTGAAGGGCCATTAGGGATGGGCAATAAATGCTGGCCTAGCATAAAGGATGTTATATGTTGTATTGTTGTATATGTTGTATTGTCATTAATTTAATTCCAACTATCATTGTGTTTAGCTTGTATATTTTCTGTGTTATCAGCATTAACACTCGGAAATTGATCAGTTCCCATCATTATTCCATTCAGCTCCTTTCCATTGAGATGCATTCACACTCTGACCATAATATATTTACTGCCTATTCACCCAATAATTGTGTTCTCCACTGCTTTTCACGTGACAGTCATTACAGCTATGGGACACTTTGGGTTCTTTATCCACTTGACTCTCATTCGTTCAATATTTACGATATTTCACATAGCTCAATAGTTCGAGATATTTTATCAAAAACGACCACATATCAGTATCTTTACTAACAGACAATTCAATTGCTAATTGACAAGTGGGTATCTTCCATTTGGGTCAGAAACTTTGACGCATTGGATAGTTTGAATCTAAGCACACAGTGCTCAGATTAGAGAGCTGCGCACAGTTCTGGTTTCCATGCACTGAAAAGACACAGAGGTTCTGGGGAGGGTGGAGAGCTGATTTGCAAGAACGATACCAAAATTGAGAGATTATACTCATTGAGAAAGGGTGAACTAGGTGCCCCTGATTCTCGGAAAAGTGTACTCACTGGAAGCTACATAGCACATAACCTGTGGAAGAAGGATGGCAGCCAGAGCAAAGTCTCACAAATCGAGGGAATACAGGGATATGGACCGCATAGAGGCAAAAGGTCTTTAGTTTAGAAAGGCGTCATGTGGCGGCACAGGCTTGGTGGGCTGAAGGGCTGTTCCTGTGCTGCACTGTTCTTTGTTCTTTGTTCTAAATAGCAATGGAATCCCCACCAGACAAAGGGTAAATGTTGGAATGAGGTTCTTCCCTTTGTTGAGGTGACTTTTAAATTCCAAGGATCTAAATTCAGACTGTTGTAAACTCATCAACAATTCGAAGCTCAGACCTAATCCTTTTTTGTGACATTGAGTTAAGCAGAGAATATTTTTCCTCTCCAGAAAGAAAGTTCTTCACTCATTGAAGGATCATTCAATTGTATGGGTACAAGGCAGTGGTAGCAGCAACCTGCTGTATGTGTGCATGGCTGATCATTTGACATCAGAGGGCAACCTTTTATTGATTTACCAAACAGCTTCTGTAGCACCTACGTAATCCAGGCCTCTTCAGATGATACCAATGCGATCATTTCTTCAAAAAAACCTCTCTGATTGCACAGTTGTGAGTCATACTTAACAATCTGTCTTGATAGTTTGATAAAGAATGTGAATAAGGCCTTACTCATCAATGGGTAAGTACCGCAAAATCGTGAGTATCCACTCCTGACATGGATACTTGCGCAACAGGCGAGCAGATCAGAGAGTAGTAGGGGGGATCATTATTAGTTACAGTTCAGCAATAGTGTTCTAGTCTTGGAATCAGCAGGTTCTGCGTTCAACACCCATTCCTGTGTGTGATTTAGTCTACCATTGCAGTGAGGTACCAAAGGCAGCATTGGAATATTAGAGGTGCCGCCTTTTGACTAATAGGTTAAACTAGGGCCTACTTTCTCAAGAAAATGTAGAAGTACCATGGCACTATTTTGGAGAAGAGCGGAGCTTTCTCTCCAGTGCCTTGGCCAATATTTATTCTCAATCAAACCAGGTTATCTAGTCACATTCGCATTGCTGTTTGTGTGGTCTTGCTGTGCACATATAGCTCCATGTGATCACGCCGAAATCTCCCGCCCTTGTCCACGGTTAGGATTCCCCGGTGTTGCTGAGAGTGAATGGAGTTGTGGCTGGAATGCCAGATCTGTTCCCCATTCCCGCTTGCGATGGGTCCCGCCACGGACAAGGCCGAGAATCCCGCTTACTGTGCCATGAGCACTTCAGTAAAACCCTTTGAGGCATGGAGAGAAAAGGCATGAGGTAGATATGTCTTTCTTTCTATTTCCTCTGATATCATGGGCAGGATTTTCCAGCTGCACTTGCCCGAGAATCGAAAATCCCGCTTTCTCTCCAGTGCCTTTGCATGGTCCATGTCTCTCTTCCAGTCTCCCATCCATTGACTCTGTCTATACTTCCCAGAAAAGCAGCCAGCATAATTAAGGACCCCACACATCCCGGACATTCTCTCTCCCACCTTCTTCTGTCGGGAAAAAGATACAAAACTCTGAGATCACGTACCAACCGATTCAAGAACAGCTTCTTCCCTGCTGCCATCAGACTTTTGAATGGACCTGCCTTGCATTAAGTAGATCTTTCTCTACACCCTAACTATGACTGTAACACTATACTCTGCACTCTCTCCTTTCCTTCTCGATGAACGGTATGCTCTGTCTTGTATAGCGCGCAAGAAACAATACTTTTCACTGTGTACTAAAACACTTGACAATAATAAATCAAATCAAATTAAAATGTCCTGCCCACCACATGAAAATTCCACACTTTGTCTTTTGCCCATTGAAATTCTCAAGCAATAGTGCCACAAATCAGGTTCACCCCGTATCCTATCCTCAACCTGACCGCAGGGAGAAGATTTTTATCATCAACGACTGGGTTTCAGGCATCGGATGGGCAGAACTCAGCAAAGGCAACGCACACACCAGGAACAGAATCCACGTGATTCTGGTTCCCTCTCCACTGAAATCAGTTGAAGTAAAATCTGGGGGATTCTGTTAGCTCCACAGGAGTGTTAGGAACAGGAGTTCAGGCCCCCAGGCCTGCTCAGTCATTCAAATTGATCCTCCACCTGCCAGGCCCTCCTGACTGCCTCAGAGATGTTCAATGCAAAGTTAAGCAGTAGGCCTCAGTAAACTGTGATGATTTAAAAAAACATAGAATCTACAGTGCAGAAGGAGACTATTTGGCCCATCGAGTCTGCACTGACCACAATCCCGCCCAGGCCCTATCCCCATAAACCCACACATTTACCCTCCTAGTCCCGCGACACTAAAGGGCAATTTATCACGGCCAATCAGTTTAACCCGTACATCTTTGGACTGTGGGAGAAAACCGGAGCACCTGGAGGAAATCCACGCAGACACGGGGAGAACGTGCAAACTCCACACAGACAGTGACACAAGCCGGGAATTGAACCCGGGTCCCTGGCGCTGTGAGGCAGCAGTGCTAACCACTGTGCCGCCATGAGTTCAGACCACTAGTCCTACTCAGTCATTCAAGTTGATCCTTTACACGTCGGGTTCTCCTTACTGCCTCACTGATGTTCAATGAGGCCTCAGTAAACTGTCATGATTTTAACATCAGTACGTTTTTTTCTAAATGAAGATTTCTTTAATCAGCATTATTGAATGCCAAGCTTCTGAGCAAATGAAACTCAAAAGAACCGATAAATCAATCAAAATAAAGTACAAACCCACTAAAAGATTGGCTCTTGATGCTGTCTGGCCATACTGCTGCTCAATAAATTTGGGTTTGAATGTTAGTATTCCGATCATACTGTTCATTTGTAGGGCACTCTGCAGTAGAAGCAGAAAATAGATTGGGTTGCAAATCAGCCTTTTCACAGATGGCAAGAAATCTGAAAAATAAAAAGGTTTTACGTTATCTTTTCATATGAAAATTGTAAGTTTTTTTCCCCAGCTGTGATGGACACATGCAGATATGGGAGCAGGAGCAGGCCATTCAGCCCATCAAGCCTGCTCCACCATTCAATATGGTCATGGCTAATCATCAACTTCAATGTCTTTTTCACACATTACCCCCATATCCCATTATGCTGCTTATTTATTTGATATTAGTGTCACAAATAGGCTTACATTATCACAGAAATTCAGTTCCTGTGAAAATCCCCTAGTCGCCACACTCCGGCACCTGTTCGGGTACACTGAGGGAGAATTTAGCATGGCCAATGTCCCTAACCAACATGTCTTTCGGACTGCGGGAGGAAACCAGAGCATCCGGAAGAAACTCACGCAGCCACGTGGAGAATGTGCAGATTCCGCACAGACAGTGACCCAAGCCGGGAATCAAACCCGGGTCCCTGGTGCTGTGAGGCAGCAGTGCTAACCCACTGTGCCACCGTGCCACCATCACTGGCGTTTTGAAATATGCTTCGTTAGATATTTGAATATTTACATATTTGAATATTAGAAGTTGGGAGATAAAACGAATCAGTAAGGACTTTAAACAGGTTCTAGATATGTTGGGGTGGCACGGTGGCACAGTGGTTAGCACTGCTGCCTCACAGCACCAGGGATCCAGGTTTAATTCCCAGCTTGGGTCTGTGTGGAGTTTGCACGTTCTCCTCATGTCTGCGTGGGTTTCCTCCGGGTGCTCCGGTTCCCTCCCACAATCCGAAAGGCGTGCTGGTTAGGTGTATCGGCCATGCTCAATTGTCTGTTAGTGCTGGGGTAAGTGCATTGGTTTATGGGGATAGGGTCTGGGTGGGATCATTGTCAGTGCAGACTCGATGGGCCAAATGGTCTCCTTCTACACAGTAAGGATTCTATTCTATTCTAAGATAAAGTCTAGATTGTTACCACTTTAAGTGGAAACTATGGCTGGAATTCTTCAATGTCGTATGCCCCACCACTGCTGCCAGCAGGAACAGAGAAATCGGTGCTCAAATCTCCATTCACTGCAGCGGGACTGGAGAATCCCAGCTACGGGAGAGGTCACAGAATCCCAGCCTGTATTTGTTAATTTTGATCACTACCTAAGCAAACCTATGTTGGCACCCAAGAAAAGAAGATAAAGGTTTGATGCCAGTGGTTGATGAACTGCAGCAGATTTGGACAGGGATGCAACAGTTGCCCTCCATTTTACCTGTAATTCTTATACAACGTTTAATTTAAAATAGGAACATGGTCCAGGGTACGGAACACCATTTATACAGAAGATCCAAGAAAGACACCTGCGATGGTTTGGAGAACAGAAACAGAATAACTTTCCACAACACTACACGCAGAAACAGCTATGGCAGGATGTTCAGGAAGAATAAGGAAGGGTCACAGAAAAAATGTCAACATGGACTTCTTACAGAAAAGCATGGGAGTGACTGAAACAGCCAGACCAGTCCAGAAACAGCAACAATGGAACGAATTCATTCAGTCCTGACGTCACTACTGAGCTGATGAATGGGAATTTGTTAGTGATGTTGGTGGTAGCGATAGTAGCTGTAAGTAATAGCAACACTACAAGTAGTGTAAGCAGTTGCAGAGGCAAGAGTGGTAGCTTACAATATTTAACACTGATTATCAGAATGAACTCAAGTTTGTGGCACTGTGCCACCTACACGTTAGCCATGCGCAGGACCACTGACGCAGGTGCAAAATTCGGAAAGAATGGAAAAGCGTGAATCTCGCTGGCAAGATTGCGATTTCCGATTTCCGATTTTGCAAACCCTCTGACTGGTGGAGTAACACGAAACACTCTGAGGGAACCCGGGAACATCATTTTAATATATTAACATTGTAATAATCGTACCGAGGCCAGTTCTCCATCATTAAGCGCCCCATTTAATTACAGTGGTGGTCAAGTGCCATTCGACAGCTAGAGTGTAAATAAGCCCCAAATCTATTGACTGCTGGCCTGAGTGGAACCAGCTAGCTTTTAATCCCCCACTGCTCCTTCCCTATTGGGTAAACCTCCCCTTGCCTAATAGAGGAGCTTGCATTCTACGAGGCCCACGGGGAGATCTATTGATGATCCCTTCTGGCCATCATAACAGAAGTCATTCTGAATACTCACTGCGGGACATTGCCCCCCACCCCCCCACCGACTATTCAGCAGGTGCCAGTGTGAAAGCACCCTGGCACCATTTACAATAGATTTATATAAACATCTTTAGGTGTCCAAGTTTTTAGGTGTCCAGATCACCAATAACCTGCCCTGGTCCCTCCATGCGGATGTTAAAAAGCCCGCCAACACCTCTACTTTATCAGGAGACAAAGGAAATTTGGCATGTCCAAAACAACTCTCACCAACCTCTACAGGTGCACCATAGAAAGCATTCTTTCTGGTTGTATCACAGCTTGGTATGGCTTCTGCTCTGCCCAAGACCGCAAGAAACTACAAAGGGTCATGAATGAAACCCAGTCCATCACGCAAACCAGCCTCCCATCCATTAACACTGTCTACACTTCCCGCTACTTCAGAAAAGCATAATTAAGGACCCCACAAACTCCGGACATTCTCTCTTCCATCTTCCTCCGTTGGGAAAAGATACAAAAGTCTGAGGTCACGTACCAACTGACTCAAGAACAGTTTCTTCCCTGCTGCTGTCAGACTTTTGAATGGACTAACCTCGCATTAAGTTGATCTTTCTCTACACCCTAGCTATGACTGTAACACTACATTCTGCACTCTCTCCTTTCCTTCTCTATGAACGGTATGCTTTGTCTGTATAGGGTGCAAGAAATAATACTTTTCACTGCACACTAATACCTGTGACAATAATAAATCAAATCAAATCACCGGTGGAATCACCTCCAAAGGGATCTCAGAGGTGAGCACTCAGGCAACCATCACCCTCCAGAACTGTTAAATGTTCAAGGGGCATCGAAGATTGCATGGGGAACCCAGATAATGTTAACTCAGGGCTCGAGGTGGGGGTTCACTTTCACAATCTTGGGGTGAAGGGGTCATTCACAGGCCTTTATTCCCCTTCATGTCAGGATGCCCGTTGCTTTAAGGGAGTGTGGAGGCTGGTACGCAGGCAGCACTTCCTGTGCCTCCCTTGATGGGCATGTGTTTAAATTGCTGCCAAGGGAGTGTCCTTCCAGAGTGGAAGCTAGAAAGTGGGTGGGTGAGGGGGGATGGTGGGGGGAGGTAGGGGAGCGGGGGGAGGGAGGTGAAATCAGAAGCTCAGCACTGGGGGTGACTGTGAGATTCCTGGGTGGTGTTCCAAGAAAAGCCAGGCTGTAAGGGCAGAGTGGGGGACTCAGGAATGACGTGCTCCCCCTGCCTCATGAGGCCTGAAGAGCCTCTAACTGGGGGAAGGATGACTGCAGTGTGATTTGAACCCCACAACCCAGAAGGTCAAACCCACTGGTCAGGGAAGTTTGAGTGTCAGGATGAAGTGTCAGGGTGGATGGCTGGAGTTGACCTCTGCCAATTGTGACCTGGGAGGATGAGGGTTTCCTCTCGGGGTGAGCTTGACATGGTTATAGGAGTCTTCTTACAATTCCGGTGTGCCTGGTCAATAGTTGGGGTAGCCAATAGCCTGATCAGCTCCCTCATCCTTCTCTGACTATTCAAATATACCAATTAAATCAGCAGAGCTGCAGATGAGTGCCACTGATTGGAGCCAAGTTCCTAACCCATCACAGACATTGCCTGGCTTTTACCAGGAGTGACTCAAAATCTGGGACACGGTTACCTTTTGCTGCAGCTCTCCCCCATTTGGAGTAACGGGACCTGTTCCTCCATCAATCCCATTTCAGGTGGTTGGTGAGGGTTCCGTTCTCACTTTTATCTGCTGCCTCCACAACCCAGAAGTGGTACCTCAGCACTCTGCCTGGAACTAAGTGTCAGGACTGCTGTAAAGGTAGGTTCTGGGGTGGGAGGGTGGGGGACACCCTGGGAGGGTTGCGGGGCGAAGGCGGGTGGTGGTTTTGGGGGTGAGGCCAGTGGGGGGGAAGGTCGGCACCCCTAATCTGAAGAGGCCATCAGATTGTGGCATCCCGCCCCCTCCTCCATTCCCACCTAAGATGGAGGAATGTTTTCTTTCTCAGTTTCTCACCCTATGGACACCCACTCCGACCAACCTAAAGAACTGAGGCTGGCCGAGTGAAGGCCCTTCAGTGCCCAGCAATAGGTGAATGGGCGCCCAACCATGAAATTGTGTCTGGGTTTGGGTGGGCGGGATCCCAGGGAGATTCCTGTCCATTCAATATTACATTGCCCCACCCCCATCTCAATCTTACATTCCCCCGCGCCCCCTCAATCTACATTCCCCCGCCCCACCACAATCTACATTCCCCCGCCCCACCACAATCTACATTCCCCCGTCCCACCTCAATCTTACGTTTCCCGCCACCATCTCAAAACCGTTCTTGGGGGGAGTGTAAAATTCTGCCCGTGGTGAATCAGGGAGGGAGGTCAAGGGGGTCAGGTTAACTTACACAGAGAGCTTTAAGCACTAGGTGTCACTTGCTGATACTTATTGTATTAGCATGTGTAAATCTTCTTAACATGTCTCTTAATTACATCAGAGAATAACAAGTTACTCCACTGAAAACTGATTTTGAGTGAATTGTTGCTGAATGAATAGATCAGAAAAATGTATGATGTACCACGTACATGTACAGGTAATCCCAGTAACCACACTATATAGAAGGCCTGTGTTACACAGGTATAGTTAATACACTCCAGAGAAGGCAGAATGTGCCCAACAATCGTCACTACCCTCAGATCTGGTTGAGAAATGAGAATAAGAGTGTACATGGGGAAATTGAGCTGCAATGCATCGCATTGGATATCATTCTGTCATTTCCTCCCCTTGCTCACACAAATTAAGTACAGAATCACTCTGATTGATTCACCTCCAACATCCATCTATCCAGCCACATTTTAAAATCAAATTGTTTGGACTATCAAATCGTACCCCTGGAATGGTGTCAAATGTCACTTGATAATTTTTTTTACTGTGGCATGTCTCAATTCTCAAGCAACAATATTAGCTCTCCACTCAGACAGAAGGATTGCTGTTACACTAGACCTCAACAAAAGGAGCATTAACTTTTGTCCACTGAACAAGACTGCAATGCTGAGGGAAAGAGGTTGTTAGAAGCCATAGAATCCCTACAGTGCAGAAGATGGCCATGTGCCCACCAAGCCTGCACCAACAGCTATCCCACCCTGGCCCTATCCCTGTAACCCCACGTATTTACCCTGCTGACCCCACTGACACAAAGAGGCAATTTAGCATGGCTGATCAACCTAACCCGCATATCTTGGACTGTGGCAAGAAACTGGAGCACCCGGAGGAAAGCTACGCAGACACGGGGAGAATGTGCAAACTCCACACAGACAGTGACCGAGTCCGGAATTGAACCTGAGCTCCCTGGTGCTATGAGGCAGCAGTCCTAATCACTGTGCCACCGTGCTGCCCCCAGATGTGCAGGTTAGGTGGATTGGCTAGGCTATATTGCCCATTAGTGTCCCAAGATGTGTTGATTAGGGGGATTAGCGAGATAAACGCATGGGGTTACAGGGATTGGGCCTAGGTGGGATGCTCTGTCGGAGAGTTGGTGCAGACTTGATGAGCCAAATGGCCTCTTTCTGCACTGTAGAAATCCAACATTCTCTGATAAAATGCCAAGGAAGATCTGCTCAGTAGTACAGTAAGAAGTCTCACAACACCAGGTTAAAGTCCAACAGGTTTATTTGGAATCACGAGCTTTCGGAGCGCTGCTCCTTCATCAGGTGAGGAAGGAGCAGCGCTCCAAAAGCTTGTGATTCCCAATAAACCTGTTGGACTTTAACCTGGTGATGTGAGACTTCTTACTGTGCCCACCCCAATCCAACGCTGGCATCTCCACATCATGCTCAGTATTAGAAAGGAAAAAAAGGAATCGTATTTACAGATCCCCTTCTTACATCACAATCTTGCCGCAAAGTCCTCGACAGTCAGCAGGCTTCTATTGAAGTGTAGTCACTGTTGTTATGTAGAACATTACCATGATTGTACGTCAATGGTAGGAATTAATGTTAATACCTACAATATTAGCCAGAGCAGTTCACCAACTTATCTAACCAAAATTAGACATCAGATACATATCACTTGAGCATGTATGTAATCCTGTAGTTCTCTTTCATTAATAAATTGTAACTTGCCTTTGGCCAGTGCTGAAAACTTGGATGCCTGATGTGCTGTATGATCTGACCCACCATGGTCTCCCTCTCCAGACCCTTTCGCAGATGTGTTTGATCCTCTCTTTCCTTCTCCTTCTCTCGGCATGGTTTTTGGAAAGAGGCATATTGGTATTGCAGCAAGAATAGATATCACACCGGCTAGTAAAACACCAAGCCACCAGGCACCGACCCATCGGGTATCCTTTGGAGTAATTGTCAGACTGTCTGTGAAAATAGATGCATATTTATTGTGAGATTCTGCAGAGTCATGGAAAGTCATAACATTCGTTCCTTGTTGAGTTGCCAGCTTCAATGAAAGAGTAAAATGATTCAATGCGACTTGCCTCCCACAGACACTTCCGCTACCCTCTATACTGCACAGTTTTGAATCACAAGTAAGTATTTTAATTGCCTGCACACCAGCTGGGCTTAGCCTGGCCGGTCTTTGGGTTATTGGGACCCATGGAATGATGTCAAATTTCATGTAAGATTTTTGGCTCAGCTATGTTCTGTTTGAGCATTACAGCAAAGAACAAAGAACAATACAGCACAGGAACAGGCCCTTCGGCCCTCCAAGCCCGTGCCGCTCCCTGGTCCAAACTAGACCATTCTTTTGTATCCCTCCATTCCCACTCCGTTCATATGGCTGTCCAGATAAGTCTTAAACGTTCCCAGTGTGTCCGCCTCCATCACCTTGCCTGGCAGCGCATTCCAGGCCCCCACCATCCTCTGTGTAAAATATGTCCTTCTGATATCTGTGTTAAACCTTCCCCCCTTCACCTTGAACCTATGACCCCTCGTGAACGTCACCACCGACCTGGGGAAAAGCTGCCCACCGTTCACCCTATCTATGCCTTTCATAATTTTATGCACCTCTATTAAGTCTCCCCTCATTCTCCGTCTTTCCAGGGAGAACAACCCCAGTTTACCCAATCTCTCCTCATAACTAAGCCCCTCCATACCAGGCAACATCCTGGTAAACCTCCTCTGTACCCTCTCCAAAGCCTCCACGTCCTTCTGGTAGTGTGGCGACCAGAACTGGCGACCATACTGGTCCAGGAGGGAGGGCTTCATTTTCCTAGATCAATGGGAAGTTTTCAGGAGAGGATGGCACCTGTACAAGAAGGACGGGTCGCAACTAAGTTGGAAGGGCACGAATATCCTGGCTGGGAGTTTTGCTAGTGCAGTTCGGGGGGGTTTAAACTAGTATGGCAGGGGGGTGGGGATCAAAATATTAGGTCTACAAGTGTAGAGGCTGGGGACGAGCTTGGGGCTGGGACAAGGCTGGCAAAGAAGAAGAGCACTCTGGGGGAGGACGACCTCACTGGGCCTGGAGGTCTGGAGTGCTTATACTTCAATGCAAGGAGCGTAGCAGGTAAGACAGACGAACTTAGGGCCTTAATGCTCACGAGGAATTTGGATGTGGTTGCGGTGACGGAGATTTGGTTGAAAGAGGGACAGGACTGGCAGCTGAATATTCCGGGGTACAAGTGTTTTAGGCGAGACAGAGGAGGGGCCAAAAGAGGTGGGGGAGTAGCAGTATTAGTTGGAGAGCATATTACAGCGGTGCAGAGGGAGGACAATTCAGAGGGGTCGTGTAACGAGTCACTCTAGGTGGAGCTTAGAAACAGGAAGGGCGCAGTCACTATGTTGGGGGTGTACTACAGGCCCCCCCAACAGCCCAAGGGAAGTGGAAGAACGGATATGTCAGGAGATGCTGGATAGGTGCAGGAAAAATAGGGTTGTTGTAGTGGGAGACTTCAATTTCCCTGGTATATACTGGAAATCGCTGAGAGCTGGGACTCTGAATGGGGAGGAATTTGTAAAATGCGTACAGGAGGGTTCTTTGGAACAATATGTAGATAGCCCGACTAGAGAGGGGGCTATACTGGACCTAGTACTGGGGAATGAGCCCGGTCAGGTCTTCAAAGTTTCGGTAGGGGAACATGTGGCAAATAGTGACCACAATTCTGTTAGCTTTAGGATAGTGATGGAAAAAGGATGAGTGGTGTCCCAAGGGTAAGGTGTTGGATTGAGGGAAGGCTAACTTTAGTGGGATTAGGCAGAAATTGGCAGCTCTTGATTGGGAGAAGCTGTTTGAGGGTAAATCCACATCTGGCATGTGGGAGTCTTTTAAGGAACAGTTGTTAGGGCTGCAGGACAGGCATGTGCCTGTAAAAAAGAAGGATAGGAAGGGTAGGATTCGAGAACCGTGGATAACCAGGGAAATTGAGGGACTGGTCAAAAAGAAAAGAGAGGCGTATGTTAGGTCCAGGCAGCTAAAAACGGAGGGAGCACGGGAGGAGTACAAAGAAAGTAGGAAAGAACTCAAATGGGGAATTAAAAGGGCAAAAAGGGTCACGAAATGTCCTTGGCAGACAGGATTAAGGAGAATCCCAAGGCATTTTATTCATACGTTAGGAACAAAAGGGTTGTCAGGGAAAAAATCGGACCTCTCAGGGACAAAAGTGGGGAATTATGCTTGGAGCCCAAAGAAGTAGGGGAGATCCTAAATGAATACTTTGCGTCGGTATTCACAAAGGGGAGGGATGTGTTGACTGGGAGTGTCTCGGAGGGGAGTGTTGAACCGTTGGAGAAAATCTCCATTACAAGGGAGGAAGTGTTAGGTTTGTTAGAGAATATAAAGACTGACAAATCCCCAGGGCCTGATGGAATCTATCCAAGGCTACTCAGGGAGACGAGAGATGAAATCGCTGGGCCTCTGACGCAAATCTTTGTCTCGTCACTGGACGCAGGTGAGGTCCCAGAGGATTGGAGGATTGCTAATGTGGTCCCGTTATTTAAGAAGGGTAGGAAGGATAACCCGGGTAATTATAGGCCGGTGAGCTTGACGTCCGTGGTGGGGAAGTTGTTGGAGAAGATTCTTAGAGATAGGATGTATGTGCATTTAGAAAGAAATAAACTCATAACGATAGTCAGCATGGTTTTGTGAGAGGGAGGTCATGCCTCACTAACCTGGTGGAGTTTTTTGAAGAAGTGACCAGAATGGTTGACGAGGGAAGGGCCGTGGATGTCGTCTATATGGGCTTTAGTAAAGCGTTTGACAAAGTCCCTCATGGGAGGCTGCTGAAAAAGGTTGGATCTCATGGGATAAAGGGGGAGGTGGCTAGATGGGTGGAGAACTGGCTTGGTCACAGAAGACAGAGGGTGGTAGTGGAAGGGTCTTTTTCCGGCTGGAGGCCTGTGACTAGTGGTGTTCCGCAGGGCTCTGTATTGGGAACTCTGCTGTTTGTGATTTATATAAACAATCTGGAAGAAGGCGTAACTGGGGTGATCAGTAAGTTTGCGGACGACACAAAATTGGCAGGACGTGCAGATAGTGAGGA